>NC_138779.1:31343528-31471351 GCF_965119305.1 Pelophylax lessonae | reverse complement strand
CCTTTGGATCAATCACATATATATCTTCACCAAGGAACTTTCATTTGTATATGGAACTTCTTCACTTCTACATTTTATAGGTTTTTTTTGGACACTATATATTTTTTACATTATGTTTTTTATTACATTTTCACTTGTGGGGTATACACATTTCTTCGTTTGGTCATATAAGTAAATTTTTTTCATCTGATCGTCATTTAATCTTTAGATTTGCGCAGCACTTTTTGTTTATATTTTATTGAGATTATATCTAAACATTTGTGTTTGCAGCAATTATTATATGTGTGTTTAGCGCAGAATACTGCACCTGTTTTTTGAATGTTCAGATCTGTTAAAACCAAACAGATGTAAATGGACGGCATTCGTTTTCATTTGTTCCGTTTATGTCCGTTTTTAGGCAAGAAACATTTTATTGTTTATACAAGGGTCACCTCGGATTGGTTTCCTGGAAAAACTTAAAGAAAACGGATGCAAAAACGAAATGTGGGTTGATGTAAACTGAACTGAAGTAAACTGAAATAAGGAACGGATGTGCATACTGATGTAATCTGAATCTGTTTCCTATAGGGTGTGACGAACTAGGAGCGCAGAGAGAGCGCACATGGAGGCAGATCACATGAAACCAGTTGTGCAGGCATTATGGGGAAACTCGGGGTACACACAGTAGAAGAACTTGTCCACAGAACAACAGAAGACACAGCAATCAAAAAAACGATTCCCAGGATGGCAAAATGGGACAGCACAGGTGTGGTAGTTCACAGGGAAAACGGAGCAGAGCGGTGTTGGCACAGTAGGGGTTAAAGACCTTGGCACACAAGCAGGGCAGTGTGTGGAACAGCAGGGTGGAAGGCCTTGGCACACAGGGCAGGGTTGGCACAACAGGGCGCTAAGTCCTCAGCACAGGTAAAAACACAGGGGGTTAATTTTTCGGCACCCAGACAGGATTGGCACAGCAGGGCAGCAAGTCCTCAGCACAGATAGGGCACAGGGGGTTGGGTCTTTGGCACACAGAACAAGTGTGGCACAACAGGGTGGTAAGTCCTCTGTACAGGTAGGGCACAGGGGGGTTAGGTCCTTGGCACGCATCCGTTCTTATAGGGATTGTGTCAAGGGGCTTTTGTTTGCTTTAGGACTGGCTTCTCTTTCAATTCAAGTCTATGGAATTACATAAAAACCTCAATGCAGGTCAATTGCACTGCAATAAATTCTGAATCATCCCAGAAGAATAAAAGCACATTTTATTTTCCCATAAAAGCCTGCTGACACAGGCCCTAAAAATGTTACCTTTGTGACAAACAACAGAAGGACGGAGGTGCCACTCACCTTGGCAGCAGCCAGCTCCTGGGTTAGTTCCTGGATCTTCTGTTGATGTTGTACAAGCAGCTCTTGTGCAGCGGACAGTGTGGCCTGGATTTGAGTAACTGCAGGACAAAACCGAACATGGAACATAACATGGAGATATCTCAGGCTTAGCCAGCGTTCTCACAAAGACAGTAGAGGTACATATAATATAGAAACAAAAAAAAAAAAAACCCTTTTGCTCAAATCCAAAATCTTACCAATGAAAGCCAGCTGTCATTTGTGATTTTACATTATTGTAGACCCTGCTGTACCAATAGCAAAACACAAGAATTCTAACCATATTCTAGATCAGCCTTACTCAACTAGGGTTCCTCCAAAGCTTTCTAGGGGTTCCTTGAGCAATGAGCAATTCCTGCCTCTCAGATAAGTAACCATTATCAGCAATATAACTATCTGTAAGGCTCGGTTCACACTGATGCGATGCGGGAAGGCTGCGAATTCGCAGCCTGTTCCCGCATCGCACACGCACCCCCGGCAGTTCACACTGCCATATGCGATCCGCTGGGGGTGTCAATGTAATCTTAACGACACCCCCAGTTGGATCGCATATCGCAGTGCGATCGTGCAGTTCGCACAGGATCGGATCGCACAAGTGTGAACCGCTGTGCGATCCGATCCTGATGCGGCAGCAAAAATGCCTCCTGTGCGTGTTTGCTGCGGGTGCGATGCGAATTTAGCCATACAAACTGTATGGCTAAACTCGCACCGCACAGCTGATCGCATGTCATGTCGGAGCAGTGCGCTCCGACATAACATGCGAACCCCGCACACGCAGTAGTGTGAACTGGGGCTAAAGGGGGATTCCTCACACTGACCATCATGCTAATATACTATGAGCTGTAGATATAGTAAATATTAGCAGGGGTTCCCTGAAACTGAGCAGTACTTGGATAGATGCTGGTTGGTCTAATATCTAGTAATTGCTAATAGAATATAAAGTATAATAAGTATAATTGAGGTGGACGGTAGAAGGTCAGTTGGAGGATTATCAGTTAATAGTCTGGTTTGATATCTTTGAGTGCAATGGAAACATTGTACTATGGATTTTTTTTGGCATCTATAGGCAAGGTGTAAATGTAAGATTCCCAGGCATCAAAAAATGTTTGTATTTCCCTCACCTTATTTTTTTTTTTTAGTAGACTAATGCACCGGGTGGTATTGGACACCTTTAGATACCTTTCACACTGAGGCACATTTCAAGCGCTTTGGCGCCTAAAAATCTCACGAAAACGTATTCCAATTAAAATCAATGAATGCTTTCACACGGGGGCAGTGTGCTGGCGGGGTGGTAAGAAAAATCTTGAAAGCAGCATCTTTTGAGTGCTTAAAAAAAATCACCTCAAAAACGCCCCTCCCCATTGAAATGAATAGGAAGTGCCTGAAAAGCTCTTCACGCACTCAGTGTTTTACTGGCAGTTTGGAAGTGCCTAAGTGTAAAAGGGCTCTAACAGACTATATGAACCCATCCCCTCATCTACAACATGCTTTACAACATGCAAATCCTAATCAGGGGAGAAAACGTTTCCTTTAGATCAAAGGATCTGTTTTCCAGTTTAAGACCTTCAGGGGAGGACTGGGCCAGGGGCCAGGGGGGCAATTGCCCCCTGGGCTGCGCTGATGCCCCATAAAAAGGCTGCACTGCTTCTGCCAAAGACATCCCTAAAGGATTCCTGGTGAAGGGAAGTATAAAGCCCTTGTCGCTGACCAGAGTGTGGGATGAAGACAAGGACAGAGCGCAGGCCTCCCCCCCAGCATGGATGGTGTTAACTGTGTCTGAGCAAAGGCCGGTTCCATGGAGACTCTCCTCCCCCGGCCACCCCCGACTGAGCTTTCCCAGCTCCCCGCAACCAGCCTCCGCTGGCCAGGTCGGGAACCCAGATTCGGCTGGCGAGTAGAGAGTACCGGGATCGGAGCTTCAGCATGGAATGGGGGTCAGGAGGAGGCCGGGAAGCGGGAGAGTGGGAGGGGGGCTGAGATGCTGCACTATGGGCCTATGGTTTGTACATGCACCCTGAGCCGAAAGTTGCCAGTCAGCCCCTGCAGACCTTATTAGTAAACAAATTTAAGTTGCTCCAACTTCAGTGTATGGCCCCTTTCACACTATCGGACTGATCAGGTCTGTTTTTCAGGTGGACCCGATCGAGCCACCCATTCTCCTCTATGGGGAGGCAGATGTCAGCAGACATGTGTCCGCTGACACCCGCCTGGCATCCGATCCGACAAGATCTGCTGAAAACAGACGGATGGCGATACGTACACCATCCTTCCAGCGGGTCAGATCAGATGGGATCGGATGAAAATAGACAGGCTGTCTGTTTACATCCGATCTCCCCATAGAGGAGAACGGGACTGACAGGTCCGTCCCTACACAATGAGCAGAGAGGGACCTGTCATCCACCTGCTCAGCGAGGATCACTTCGCACACAGAAATACATTTTTTAAACAGGACAGTAAAAAAAAATATAAAAAGTTAACAAAAATGTTTTTTTCTGCCCATTTTGTTAGCCTATAATAAGAAATCTAAGCTTGAGACAATGTATCAAAGAAAAGTATTCATCCAAAAGAAATCTTGACTTGCAGTAGCCAGGAATCGAACCCGGGGCTCCCCTAATGGTAGGCGAGAACGCTAACCATAGAACCAGCAAACCACTTCATTAATAGCTAGTAAACATATGCATGGGCTGATCTGATTGGCTAGGCGGGTGTCCCTTTCCCCCCTCACCTGTATAGCTCTCCTGAAGCCCCCACGCTCAGTGGTAGAAAAAGGCTGAAATCCCTGTAGAGGAGTAGAAAATTCCACATTGCAGTGAAAAGAAAAGTATTCATGTGTTTAAAAAAGCCTATGTAATAGAGATCTAGGTGAGGAAATTAGTTATGGTTGACGCATACTGATGCTGCTAAATTTTCTCCCAGCATCGATGACCTCTGGTCATAAAAGGGTTCATTCTCTGTACTGTTGAGAACCAAAGTTGTGCTGCCATGCAGTAATCTGTCTAGTGTCATAAAGCATGCTTAGCTTTGTAGTGCCTCCTAGGCTTCATGGCTACAGGTTGGCCAGCACTGGAGTACACCACACGCCCGCATTGCTACAGCTCCTCTCCATCTCTCTTCCCCGCCAGCCTGGGGATTTATGTTCTTCCCATCTAATCTCTCCCCTCCCCTCTCATCTGTGGGATTTGCAATGTATCACTGTGGCGGAGGGCTGACTGGATTGAGAAGTATAGCCATGTGTGTCCCTTATCACAGACAACCATTTATCAAGCAGTTTATCTCTCTGTATCTCCTGCGCTGCCTCTGTTTTATCCATCTATCCTCGGCTGTCATCTGTGTGACAGAGGCCGCCAGGGGGGCCTGACAGATACAGAGACAAGCAGGGCAGTGATCAGGGGAGCCGGCGCTGTAACCCCTTAGCTCTATACAAAGGAAGAAGAGTCCCTGAGGTATTCCATAGCCTTCCAGTCACTGCAAGCTGGCCGGATCACAGAGAACACAAACACAATCACACCCCCTCCTGTCATGGGGCTGGTCACAAACCTGCCTAAAATAACATTTTAATGTGAAATGAAGACATTCCTTCATACATTCTTGGGTTTGGCTACCTCAGTTACACAATTACAAAAAAATGGAAGGTAGAGTCGAATATAATAAAAAAAAAAAAAAAAAAAAAAAAAAGTTTATTTTTAGAAGAAAAAAAATTTGGGGTGGATGCGATTACTCAGAACACAATGTTTTAATTGTTGTGTCTAAGTGTGTCATAAATATTTCACAACTAGCTGTAGAGCAACTTTAGGAAATAATTAAAAATTGGTCAGCTAGGGCTATCCCAAAAAGCAATGTGACCTATATATGTAACTCAAGCCAAAACTGGTATTTTCTTTTTAAATTTGGATAGATTAGGAAAAAAAGGTTTAGAACCCAATTAGGTTTTTACATTTTTTTGCCATCTGTCGCCCAATTCAGGAGTCGTTCTCTCATTTTCTGTCTCCCTGACAATGTTGTTACCAAAATAGGACGTTGGTAGACATATAATGGCAGTGAAAACTTTTTTTTATTCTGTTCTCAGTAATGGGCCATACACACTATACAGTCGTCTTTAGGTTTTATTCCTTTAGATTTATCCAAACCATATAAAGGAGGTCAAATCTAAACACTTTCAATTTGTATGCAATCAGGCCGGCCCTTGCTCTACAGCAGGGGTGCCAAACTCAATTTCATCACGGGCCGCATCAGCATTATGGTTGCCCTCAACGGTTATATCTGTAGGATTAGATGTCCAGAGCACCCCACACCCCCTTACATGAGATGTAAAGAACCCACCCCACTACCAGAAGTCAAGAGTCACCCACCCTTTCCTTACATCACAATGCATCCCCTTACCTTGTGCTGCTGCCAGGAAGAAGATGCGGGTGGATCTGGCAAGTACATGGTCTGGAGGAGAACCAGAGGAGGGCTGGAGTCAGCTGAATGCTGAGACCAGGGGAGGCAAAGGCAAGGTGGTGTTGTGGCTGCACAGAGAGGTGCAGGATCTGGAGGAGGAGTTCTGCCCTTCTCTCTGCTGCGGACTGTGAGAAAAAAGGGGGGGGGGTGAGCAAAGGCAAGCCTTTCTGCAGCTGCACAGAGGAGTGCAGGATCTGTCCTCTCTGCTGGTGGGGGCAGAGACAAGGGTGGTTCCACAGCTGCAGGAGAGGTGCAAGGGCCACATGAAATTGCCTGGGGGGCCGCATTCGGCCCACGGGCCGTGTGTTTGACATCTGTGGTCTACAGAGTTGAAGGTAAATCTAAAGGAAATCTACCAACAAAAGTTGTATAGTGTGTATCCAGCTTAAGGCAGAAAAAGTAAAGATTTTCCCTCACCTCCTGCCACAGAGAAACTTTACCCCGGTCCAGGACGTGAGGGGAAATCTCCAGTGGGGTTCCAACCCTTCGTCAGTCTGCCAAATTAGTGATTTGAAAATCAAAATAATAAAGCGGAACTACAGGCACAAATAGTCCCCTAAGTTCCAATGGTCTGACGCCTGTGAGGTCCCTTGACAGAATCTTCCCGATGACAGTCTTCGGTCATTTTGATGGGCCTAAGTGATGTCACTTCCGCACATACGTAGCTCAGTCTACATTTTGCATGGGCTTTGCAAACAGGCAAATGTATTTTATTGCAGAAGAGACATTGCATGTCTCTTCTGCAATAACGAACCTACCTGTTCACAAACATTTTTTTACCATGAGATTCACTTTAAGGCCTGTGTGGAGAACACCTGTAAAGCTGAACTCTGGGATAAGCAACTATCATCTAGATCAGGGGTCTCCTAATAAAAATAAACAAGGGACCAGATTACAGTCCTTCAGACTTTAGGGGGCTAGACTCAGGCAAGAGGTAGTAGAAAATGTATTGGAGTCAGTGAGAGTAAATATGACCCCATTTTTGGTATTAGGGGAGGAAAAGTGTCCCATCATTGGTGTCATTATAACTATAGTGCCCCAATGTTGGTGTCAGTCGAAGGAATAGTGTCCCATCATTAGTGTCATTAAAGTGATACAAAAGTCTCTTTTTTTTTCTTAAAAAAAAAAAAAAAAAACATGTTATACTAACTTCCTCTGTGCAGTTGGTTTTGCACAGAGCAGCCCAGATTCTTCTCTTCTCGGGTCCCTTGTCGGCGCTCTTGGTCCCCCCATCCTGTCGAGTGACCCCACAGCAAGCAGTTTGCTATGGGGGCACCTGAGCCGAGCCGCAGCTCTGTGTCCATTCAGACAAGGAACCGTGGTTTGGCACCCTCCCCCTCTTTCTCATTGGCTAACTGACTTTGATTGATTGGGAGCCAATGGCTCTGCTGCTGTGTCTCAGCCAATCAGGAGGGAGAGTCCCGGAAAGCTGAGGCACTAGTGAGTGAGTCGTATCAGCAGGGAGCATCGATAGTTTCAAAAAACTATTAGATGGGCACCTTAAAGACCACAACATACAGGGGTATACAATGTACTGTTAACTGCAAACACACACACACATTATAGGTTGAACTGGATGGACGGATGTCTTTTTTCGACCTCACTAACTATGTAACATTGCTGGATCTAGATCAGCCATGTCCAAACTATGGCCCTCCAGCTATTCAGGAACTACAATTCCCATCATGCCTAGTTATCTAGATGAAGCTCAAGTATTAAGAGGGCTGCAACACAGAGGGTTTTTTTTATCTTAATGCACAGAATGCATGAAAATAAAAAAACCTTTGGTCCTTACAACCACTTTGAGAGGAATTGTGCCCCATTGTTGGTTTAATTGGAACAATAAGGCCCCTTCATTTGTGTTAGTGGAAGGAATAGTGTCCCATCATTAGTGTCATTAAGAGGAAAAAGAAAGGTATTTTCGTATTTTATAACACTCTGAATTCTAAATCCAAATTCCATAAAACGGGACCTAGGGGAAGAAGATTTACGACAAACTTTCACAACCATGCAATGGTTTTAAGCCTTTAAATATTCTTATAATATATCCTGATGTGTTAATCATTGGGAATTATCACAGAAAATTCTTTCACGATGGTACCTTACCCCCCTATCGGCTTTCTAAATTCTATCCGTCTCACTCGCCACTGTGCTGGCGCACATGTGGACAAGTGGGCAATCTCTATCACACCCTATGGTCATGCAAAAATTTAACGAGTTTCTCGAACCAAATCTTCAATCTTATATCCTCAGTGACGGGTATATTAAATACATCTACACCAGATTTAGCCCTTTTAAATCTGGGGATTGATCGGTTCCCAACACATACCCGATGGATTATAGCTCATATATTGACAGCTGCTAGACTGATGATAACTAGACGTTGGAAAACCACTGAGGCCCCCAATGTTTCTGAGGTAATAGCTTCCGTTAGGTTAACTTATGAATATGAACAGTTATTGGCACTTCGCTTTAACTCAATGCGCACGTTTTTTAAACGTTGGGAATTGTGGTCCTTATGGACCGAACACTAACTGTTATTGATGGTAACTGTCATATTTCAATGTTGGTTCATTGACCCTAACGGGGTGCTTTTTTTTCTAGGTTTCTATGGATTATATGTTGAATGCTTTTTTGGTATTTTCATATGTATATTTTTCTTGTAAAACTCAATAAAAAACTATTTTGGAAGATCAGATATCAACACTAGATGATTTCCTTTCATCTCCTTTTCAAGTAGGGACTGTAAAGTTAAAATGTTGGATTTTCCAAAATTTTCTGTTTTGATAGCAACAGTTTAAATCCCCAATGGGGACACAAACAGCAGTAAAGTAGTAAAAGAGGTCCCCCCCCACCAAAAAAAAAAAAAAACTTTAGCTTTAAGATGCACTTTAACCCCTTTTACTGCCACTGCTGTATTTCTTATGGCAGTTGGGGTGAAGGGTCATATACACTCCACGAGCCGACTGTCGGCTTTTTATTAAATGATCGCTTTCTGTGACCTTTTGGAGTGTAAAACGTCACATCTGGATTCTAGTGTCTCGTTCCTTGGCCCAGGACACATATATGGTGGTCTAAAAGACCCCTGATTTCTCATTAAAGGGAACCTGGTTAAAAAATAATATAACACATAGATGTCTTTACATCTCCTATGTGATATAAAGTTTTAGTTAAAGTTAAAAAAAAATAATAAAAAAAATAAAAAAAGTTACACCCAAGCACTTCTAATTCCCCCCCCCCCCAAAAAAAAAAAAAAGTTTGCAGCCCATACTGCCCAGATGTCTGTACACACATGAAAGTAAACACACCCACTGGGAGTGCCTACACACGAAAAGGTCACTTGTGATACATACAATATATACTACAGCAGGGTGCTGCAACTAAAGGCTGAGTGAACCGAGAGCAGCAGGAGACCTGGACAACACAGTCAGGGGGACTGGTAAGAAGAGCAGTGGTGCGGTTGACCAGGGAGCTAGGTGGTTTGGCATTTTCAGTTGATGTGGAAGAACCCCTGCGTGGGCAACTGGAACAGGTGCATCTGAGCTACTACCTCTGGTGTAATGCCTGGTCAGCCTCAGTAACACAGCATTCAGCCTGGGAAGTCTTTGCAAACCTCCATGTGCAAACCGTGCAAAAAAGGGAGAAAGGCTGGTGCCATGGAAGTTGGCTAAAACAATGTTTTATTAATGCAGGTGAATAATAGAGATGTGCTCAGTTGTGTTTGGGATCCTAGTCCCAACCCACCTGCTCAATACCGCCAGGAAGCCGACACCGCACACCGCTAATCACAGGCAGGGAGACATTTCCTGATCCGCAGCTGCACAGACTGGAAAATGTCTCAATGCCTGTGATTAGTGGTGTGCAGTGTCGGCTTCCTGGCGGGATTTTAGCATGTGAGTTGGGACTAGGATCCCAAACACAACTGAGCGCATCTCTAGTGAACAAGAGTTAAAAAAAAATCCAACGAGTTTCGGCCATCAGGCCTTAATTATGGGCATGGGCAACTGATATTTGTGAATTCCATTTCGTTCAATAAAAGTGGACTGCCATGCCATAAAATGCAGTTTTAACTGGCGCAACTAGCTGGAAAAGCACCTAACACATGAGCATAATCCCCCCAGCACCACAATGTAATGTTTGAGGGTTTTCACTAATCTTCAGGCCTAAAATGATTTTTTTGAAGATATGTACAAAAACAGCTCAGGTGGCAAAAGGGTTCCATGAGAAAGCTGCGTAATCTCAAACTGGTGAAGGGCAGGGCTGTTCTAATTCACTTCCCCCTACTAAGCAGCTGTTTTATTAGCTCAGCGAAACATTCTCTCTTCAAAAAACTATAAATTTACCAGTTTACATTTTTTTGTACAATGACAGGCAGCATTTGTATGACACAGCAGGGGCCTACATAGGACACCTCTTCCTACTAGTGAGTGGAAAAGCTCCATAACTTCCATTGTCTTAAGCCTCAAATACACTTTTTTTTTTTTTTTAACCCAGTGGGTTGAACGAAAAAAAAGCAGACAGCTTAGGTCAGAGCCACTGTACTAACAATCTGATGTTAGTACAGCGATCTCCCCTGCTGTGCTCTCCAATCCACGCTCTCAGCCATAGGCTGAGAGAGCCCATGGAGGCCGGTCGGCAGACCTTTTTTGGTCATGACCCTTCGGACCCGCTGCCAAACACATGGGCCAAATGTCAGCCGGTTTCTATAGAACAGGCCATTTCCGCGAAATATTTGGCCGAAGTGTACTAGGTTTAACCACTTAAGCCCCGGAAGATTTTACCCCCTTCCTGACCAGGGTTTTTTTTTGCGATTTTTTACTGCGTGACTTTAACGGACAATTGCGCGGTCGCACGACGCTGTACCTAAACAAATTTGACGTCCTTTTTATCCCACAAACAGAGCTTTCTTTTGGTGGTATTTGATCACCTGTGTAATTTTTACTTTTTGCGCTATAAACAAAAAAAGAGCGACAATTTTGCAAAAACAACAATATTTTTCACATTTTTTTATATGAAATTCCCCCTTAAAAAAATGTAAAAATCTAAATTTTTTAACATTTTTGGCCAATTTGTTTTCTGCTACATATGTTTGGTAAAAAAAAAAAATCGCAATAAGCGTATTTTAATTGGTTTGCGCAAAAGTTATTGCGTTTACTAACTAAGGGAAAGATTTCTGTCATTTTTTGTGTTTTTTTTTTTAACGCGTAATGGCGGCGCTCTGCGATTTTTTTTGCGGGACTGCGACAGATCGGACCCTTGACTGACATTTTTGACACTTTTGGGGTTACCAGTGACATTACTGCAGTAATCAGTGCTATACATATGCACTGTTACTGTAAAATGACACTGGTAGTGAAGGGGTTAACTTTATTTGAGAGGGAGGGGTTATGTGTGTCCCTAGGGGCGTGATTCTTACTGTGATTGGCTGTGGCTTGAAGTGTAGGTACAATGATCAACGGTCCTACATAGTAGAACCGTATGATCACTATTTCTACACAGGGGAGAATGACAGGCGGCTTGTTTACATCAGCCGCCTGCTTTTCTCCCTCTGCACCGACGATCGGCGAGTGACCGGCGGACATCGGGTCCGCCGGTCACACGCACGGACTTGCTGGGGAACGAGCCGGGGCGGGAGCCCGCTATTGGCTCCCAAGCAAGTGACAGGCTAGTGACGTACCGGTACGTCACTTTGCCTGGCCGGGGCTGACTGCCGACGTATATCGCCGTGCGGCGGTCGGCAACCGGTTAAAGAGGTTGTAAACCTTGAGGGAAAAAAAAAACTGTAAGACAAAGGCATAATGAGCTAGTATGCATAATTTACTAGCTCATTATGCAATGCTTACCTTAAAACAAAGCCGTCCAATGGCGCCCACACACAGCTGAGAAAGCAGACATCTTCCCCGGTATATTTATCAGGTTTGTGGGCTATGGTGCTGTGAGTGGCCGGAGCCGTGATAACGTCACTCCAGCACATGCACGCGGGAGCCTCCGGTAAGCCGGACCGTTAGAGCCCATGCGCCGATGACGTCATCGGCTGCGTGCACTCTGAATATCTCCGAAACTGTGCAAGTTTAGGAGATATTTACAGTACCTACAGGTAAGCCTTATTATAGGCCTTATTATAGGCTTACCTGTAGGTACGATTACAAAAAAGACTTTACTTCCTCTGTAAGTTTCAAGTGACATGCATAATTTTATACTTCCAGTGGCCTTTTCTTGTGTTATGGTGAAATTCTTCTTTAATGTTTACGTTATTACAGTACATTTTTCAATTAATTTAATTATTTGACACATCCAAAAACCCGGCCCGTTTCAGTAAGTCACACTGCAAGCACCTTGCAGTGTATTGGAAGATGTAACAGTGGCTGTAATCCGGCACAGACTATTCCCACATCTTGACACATGTGCACACACCTTGCTGTCACACTGAGGAGTCTGAAGTCAAAACCTCCCATTACACTAAAGGGCTGTCACTCCAGTCCCCTTATTAATATTCCGAGGTTGGGATCCTTTCCGTAAAAACATAATTAATTGAGGCCGCAGCGACAGTAAACAAGCAATTTTAAATTAAACCGAAATGACGGCGTCCTCATTTGCAAATGTGAACAGATTTTGTGTGCAGATAAATGAAGTCACCATGTCTATGAGGGTGTGTGAAGAGGAGGGGGGGCGCGCCTGGCGTGTGCGCGAAGCTGGGATGGAGTCGTTAATCGTTACCTGTCTGCGTGACGTTGCCACTCAACTCCAAGACGCTGGACTCGATGCGCTGCAGCTGCTTGCGGCTCTCCCTGCTGCCGACGATTAGCGGAAGCAGGTATCTCTAGAAGAGGCAATGACAGCAAAATGAATATAAATATGTAAATTGTAGCATTGCGTTTAAAGAAGAATTTAACGAAAAAAAACAAATGCAGGGTATTGTTTTAAAATGAGAGGGTGCTCAATAATCAAGCAACAGAAAACTAACACATTTCATCTGCTGAAAGAAAAAATATCAATTTACTCCAATCTGAGTTCTAGGTTATGCCATGAAACCAGATTCCAGAGAGCTCCTCACAATCGCGGTGGCTGGGTCTGCTTCCTGAATCTGTGCTGTACAACTTTCTATTTGCCTGCTTTATCACCAACTAGAATTATACCAAGGGAGGCCTAAATTGGATGGATGTAAGAAACCAAATAATCACCGGCTTAGTGGTTAGCACTTCCACCTTGGAGCACTGAGGTCCTTGGTCCAAACCTTAGCAAGGACACTATCTGTATAGAGCTTACATGTATTACAGTTTCTTTCCAGACTCCAAAAACATGCTTAAAGCGGAGTTCCACCCAAAAGTGGAACTTCTGGTCATTTGCGTCCCCCCCCCCCCCTCCGGTGCCACATTTGGCACCTTTCAGGGGGAAGGGGGGAACGGGTACCTGTTTTTGACAGGTACCTTCCCCATTTCCAGGAGACGGCGCCGTGGCGCCATCCTGCAGAAGTTTGGCCCCCTCCTCCTTCCCCCGCCGATGATCCAATCCGAATGCGCAGCATACTTCGCGCATGCGCAGTAAGGACCCACCCGTAAAGCCGCAAGGCTTCACTGCCGGGTTCCCATACCGGCAATGGCGGCGGCAGCACCCGACAGCCGATGGAAACATTGGCTGCGGTGCAGACATCGCTGGACTCCAGGACAGGTAAGTGTCCTAATATTAAAAGTCAGCAGCTACAGTATGTGTAGCTGCTGACTTTTAATTTTTGGAGGGGGGGGGGGGGGGGCGGAACTCCGCTTTAACTAAAGTACAGCAAAGTCACCAACAAGAATCAAAATGAGTGCAAGATAGATTTTTAGATAGGTAGAATAATTCTTGAAATATTTTTATTAAATTTCTTCACATACATAACAAATACAAATAAGACATTACAAAACAAAAACATCAATTTACAGAAAACCATAAAATGTTGGTGTACCCAGCATAAGTGTTACCCTTCAACTATTTTTCTTTTTATTTCCCCTTTCCTTTTTTCCCCCCAAAAAAATAAAATTAAAAAAATAAAACCACCCACACCATACATCTTTTCAATATATAATTCACACTTTGTACAGTTACTGCACTTTAAGTGCCATTAAACGCACATCATACAAAACTATCAATAAATGGTGTATTACATGCTGTTCATACTCACTGGTTAACCATAAACCTGATTGATCCGGCTGCTCTTTATCTCCCCTTCTGTCCAAGTCCCCAACTCAGCTAGGGAGTTTGCAGCTGTGGTGGTATCTCTGCACATGCTCAGATTTCAGTGAGTTTCTATGCTGAGTATTTCCTCCCTATCACATCTGAGCAGCCCATGTAACTATAGAGTCACACATGTGGGCATATATACAGTGGTAAATGACATCCTACTCCCTCCCTCCTCCTTGCCCACTAACCAGCTAAACACAAGGACGGCAAGATATTACATCTTCATTGACGGAGGCTTCACCTCCCTCTTATTTTAAGACACAGGCTGGAGGGGGTATGACTCAGCCTGAGACTGGTAGTAATCTGCACCACGCCATGTTGTTGCCAATAAATAATAAAGATTTGATTTTAAATATATATTTTATATGACAATTTAAATCAGTTTATTGATGTTATTTGTTTTTGAACATGTGACCAGCAGCAGAGGACTAGAAGCTCCTCCTGCCACTATTTCCCTGCAGACAGACTGGAAGAGAGCTGGGTCATGTGACAGCTGTATATCGATAAGTAAAAAGGTACTTAGATATATATATATTTTTTAAAATTAAAATAATTACAGTGCCATCATCCACATACAGGAATAGAAGGGATAATGTAAATTAAACAGTGTGGGTTTAGTCTCAGTTTAAGAATAAAAACAAATTTTATTGAAGAAGGCCGACAGTCCACAATGGAGTCCAGCACTTGGCTTGCATGGTTTTATACGGTATATTCTCAGGTCTGGCATATGTAATATTAACTGAACTGTGCATTTAGGTTTGCAAACAGGCCTTATTGTTAAGGCTTCATTCACATGTTAGCGTTGCGATCACGGGCAGAATCACCGTGATTCTGCCCGCGATCCGGAAATCATTGCAAATCGCGGGACGCCTGTGCGTTGCCCGTGATTTGCAATAGCACCCCAAACGCTGTTCGATGTTGCCGCGATTTCCGCCTGCCGAATCGCGGTAACATCCCGCAAAAGAAACGCGGGACGCATGACGCCCAAAAAAGGTACAAGAGCTTCTTTGGGGATCGCGGGTGATTCTGCCCGCGATCGCAGCGCTGACATGTGAATGAAGCTTGAATGAAAACAGTTTTCCAAAATTATTTGATGAATACTTTAAACAAATGTAATAATATTGTGTTGGTTTTAATTAATGTTAATTCATTTTTATTGTATGCAGTCACAATAACTTGGTATTAAGCCACGTTTGCTTGATGCCAAACCTCAACTGATGACTCTTATTTAGAAAATGACTTGGGAGCAGCAGCATCATAAATAGAACCAAATTCTAGAAGACTCAAAGTGGCCAGTCACACAATGTTCCTGATTTACATACGCTACTGTGCAAAAATCTTAGGCAGGTGTGAAAAAATTCTGAAAATGAAGAATGCTTTTAGAAATTCAAGTGTTAATAGTTATATTTTCATCAATTAAGAAAATGGGAAGTAAATGAACAGAGGAGAAATCCAAATCAAATCAATATTTGGGGTGACCACCCTTTGTCTTCAAAACAGAATCAATTCTTCTAGGTATACTTGCACACAGTTTTTGAAGGAACGCAGCAGGTAGGTTCCAAAACATCTTGGAAGAACTAACCACCGATCTTCTGTGGATGTAGGCTGCCTCAAATCCTTCTGCCTCTTCATGTAATTCCAGACAAACTGAATTATTTTGAGATTAGGGCTCTGTGGGGGGCTAAACCATTACCTCCAGGTCTCCCCGTTCTTCTTTACACAGAAGATAGTTCTTAATGACAATGGCCATATGTTTACTGCAGAAAACAGTTGGGGCCAATCATACGCCTCCCTGATGGATAAGTATCTGCCTGTATTTCTCAGCACTGAGGACACCATTGATCCTGACCAAATCTCCAACTCCATTTGCAGAAATACAGCCCCAAACTTTCAAGGAAACCCCAACCATGCTTCACTGCAGACACTTATTAATGTACTGCTTCCCAGCCCCAAACTGCCCCCTGCTACAGCGAAATATGTCACTTTTTGACTGCTCAGTTCAAAGTACATGTTGCCATTTTTCTCTACCCTAGTTCCTAGGTTTTCATGCATAGTTGAGTCGCTTCGTCTTGTTTCCACGTAGGAGGTATGGTTTTTTTTGGCTGCAATTCTTCCATGAAGACCACTTCTGGCCAGACTTCTCCATGTATGGGTATGTCGGCTTCGCAGGAGCGCTCCCCCGTTAGGCAGTGGGTAAGCCAATCCATGGGGGTGGCAGCCGCGATTGCCACCGGGCACCCGCGATTGCTACCCGTGGAGAGAGAACGACGGTCTGCTGTTGTAAACACAGCAGACCGCTGTTCTCTCAGGAATGAACACAGAGCGCCTGTGATCCTCCTATATAGGATCACAGGTCTCTGTGTTGACTCCACAACTCCCTCCCCTATACAGTTAGAAAACACTCCCCTAGGCACACACGTAACCCTTTGATCGCCTTTGAGTTACCCCTTCCCTGCCAGTGTCATTATTACAGTAACAGTACATATTTTTAGCACTGATTACTGTAGTAATGTCACTGGTACCCCCAAAAGTGTCAAAAATGTCAGTTAGGTGTCCAATCTGTCCTGCCACCAATGTCACAGCCCTGCTAAAAATCGCACATCGCTGCCATTACTAGTAAAAGAAAAAAAAAAGAAAAATTACATAAATCTTTCCCCTAGTTTGTAGATGTGATAATTTTTCGTGCAAACCAACCATCAAAATACGCTTATTGGGATTTTTTTTTTTTACCACAATTATGTAGCAGAATAAAAATTGGCCTAAAATGATTTAAAAAATTAGATTTTTACATTTTTTTTATTGGGAATGTTATATAGCAGAAAGTGAAAAAAATGTCTTTTTTTTTTAATCAGAATTGTCGCTCTTTTTGTGTATAGCGCAAAAAATAAAAACCGCAGAGGTGATCAAAAACAACCAAAAGAAAAAAAGGACATCAATTTTATTTAGGTGCAGCGTCGCATGACCGCACAATTGTCCGTTAAAGTAACGCAGTGCCGAATCGCAAAAAATTACCTGGTGATAAAGGGGGTAAAACCTTCCAGTTCAGAAGTGGTTAAAGGGAATCTGTCAGGATAGGATGTATGACAATTGCCACTACTGACTTGGGTTTAAAAGCTGAAGGTTCCATGACCATTAACATTTACTACCTAATGGGTCGCTGACCTAGAATGGGAATGCGGAGCAGGAGTTCATCCTCTTCAGCTTTCAGCGGCTGCATGCTTGATTCACGTCAGCAACTTATTAGGTCTCATGCATACTGGGCATTTAGGTGCGGATAGAAGGCTCACAAGCGCCATCCATCCCCGCTGCCAGCAGCATGTTAAACTCTGAGAAACTGCTGGCTGCACCAAGTGCTACTTATGTATGTGAGTATGTGCCCAGGGATGAATGCCCAGAATGCAGCAGTCTGCATTCCAAACATTCATACCTGGGTGCATACTGCCTTAAACATTAGTACCCCTCAGCGTACCATCCAGCTGCAACAGGCTGTCAGCAGTGGGGCTGAACGATGTGTCTGCGTCTTCCACCTGCACCTAAATGCCAGAGTCTCATTCACTGGGGCCAAAAGCCCAATGTACAAGAGGCCTTAAGTCATGGGTGCTCAATGTGTGGCCCTCCAGCTGTTGCAGAACTACAAGTCCCATGAGGCACTGCAAGCTGCTGACAGCATGATCCTCAAAGGCTGAGGCATGATGGGACTTGCAGTTCCGCAACAGCTGGAGGGCCACAGGCTGAGCTCCCATGCCTTAGGTAGTGAGGATGAAATAAGGATGACAGCCCCAAGGCCCCCACCTCTAACACACTGATGACTGCAATCTGTTGGTCAACATTCTCAAACATGATTCCCAGTGCCAAGAGAATGGTAAACGCGTTCTATGGTCACAGCATACACTTCTCCTTTATAACATCAGCATTGTAACAATACAAACAATAGTTATATTTGACAATCGCTTACTTAAAAAAATGTCCCTTTATGTTGTGAGTGCTGCCTGTCTGCTGACCATCTCTTTCCACAAGCCCCTGGATTCCTTCCATGCTTTGCTTCTCCTCCTCTGCTGTTTACTTTACATTTCTAAGGACCAGGGCTTTTATTCAGTGGAAACACGGCGGAACGCAGTTCCGGCACCTCCAGAACTGACTTTATGTAATGGCAAAGGGTGCTGGGGTGTGCTGCAGGGTCTATTGACACTCGTTGCAGGGGGGATCTATTCTAACTGGAGGGGATATATTTTCGCAGGGGGGTCTGTTGTTGCTGAGGTCCATTGCTGCTGGTGGGGGATCTATTGTTGCTGGGGATGGGTCTTATGTTGCTGTTTTTTTTTTAGCCCTCTATTATATTAACAATTGTGTATCTTATTGTAGATACGTATATATATATATATATATATATATATATATATATATATATATATATATATATATATACACAGTTCGCATCTGCTCCTGATGATTGGTTACAACCATGAAACGCGTAGAGCTGTTTTGGATGCAACGCTACAACAATTATGTCCCTATCATTCCTTTATGAATTGCACATTTTTAACCATATTTTATTATATATCGTCCATGTTGGTGCTAGTGCAAAGAGTTAAATAGGACATCATTATGTGCAATCGTACTATGCTATGATGTAATGGGCTGACTTATATGTATTTATTAGATGATATCATCTAAAAATTTTGTATTAATGTCATTATGTTGTGATGTAACATGTATATTTATGAATTAAATGTGATATATTATATATTTATACTGCGTTATGAATTTTATGTACATATATGTAATACTCATGTCAGCTCACTGATTTATTTATTTATATATTTTTTGATTGATTGCAGCCATGTGTTTCACACAAAGTCCCAATTTCCTTTTGTTCTTATTTATCTTGCTGGGGGGGTCAGTTGTTGCTGGGAGAGATCTACTGTTGAGGGAGGGGCCTATTGATGCTGGCTGTAGGGAGATATGTTGTTGCTGCTGGGAGTCTATTGTTGTTGAGGGGGAAATTTTGTTGCGGGTGGTCCATTGTTGTTAAGGGGATCTATTGCTGCTGGCTGCAGGGGATCTATTTTACTACTTTTCTTGTTATCATTCCCAAATTCCATACAAATTACCTAACACCACAAAATGATACTTGGTTCTTATTGTCTAAAAGGGCAGTATTGGGAGGTGGATAAGGGATGGAACCAAGGAATGGTGCTCGGAGGTGGGTAGGGGGCGGAGAAAAGGGGTACCTCTGAAAAAGGGAGTTCCTGCACCTATTCTCTGCGGAAAAAAAAAAGCCCCGTTAAGGACTACATATCCCATGGTACCTTGCTACCTGCAAGCAGTGATTCCTGTACTGACTCTCCCCTGTAGTTCAGAAGGCAGGCTCTGTGGAATGTGTGACACAGCAGCGCCTATTCACAGAGCATAGTGACTACATGTCTCAAAAATCAAGGAAGTAAATGTGTGAGATCTTCACAAGATAAATCTACAAATGTGAAGATTATTTTGAATGATAGGCGTAGGTTCGAAATATTTGAGGTGTGCGGAAATTAGTATATGATTTTATACTTTGAAAATAGATACACTTTGAGCTACATTCCATTTTCTGTTCCAAGGAACAAATCCCCTGACAGCCACTGGTTTCATATTAATGATCAGGATCCCAGACAATTAGTTCACAATCGTTTAACCACCATACAGCCAATCAGAAGGATTACATGAGATCTGTTTACTAACAAACCTGCTGGCTATAGCTGACACTGAGCCTCGCACAGAGAGAGAGGTGCTGTGGCCGCTAAAGCCGGCAGGCAGATTACAGTAAAAATGTAATTAAGAAAACAATTAAAAATTTGATTAAAAAAAAACATGATGTATAAAATAGCCAAAAATATATTTATATTTTTTGTCCATTTGTCAGCTCACAATAAAACTACATGCAAGGTATTTATTAAAACAGCATACAGAATTAAAGTGTTACAGGTCTTTAAAAAAAAAAGAATTATATAAAGATGATTTAGTGGTTTTGTCAAATTAACATACACTGATGTTACTAAATTTAGTCATCAGAGTTCTGGTCATGAAGTGGTTAAGACGAAGTATGCATTGGCAGCTCCCAGATTGTTATGCTCACTGGTTTTCTTTTTCTCTGCCCGACTGCCCCAGCGTCCCTTTAAAAGGTTTTGAATGCAAAGGTGGCGTGACGCATCGGTGATCATGTGACCACTGTGATTGGCTGCCACAGTGGTCACATGATCAGCTCTCAGTACCACCAGATCCCGATTGTTAGTGGGGACAGAGAGCGTTCTTTGACATCTCGGTCTCAGGACAGAAACATTGGCCAGACCGTGAAGCAGTGGCAGCCCGTCCATTGGGGGCGCAGGGGCACTGCCCCCCCTATCCCTAATCGACATGCAGGGCGCCGAACACATGGATTCCAATGGGGTTTTTCTTTTTTTTTTGAAGCACGTGATTAGAGCCAGAGGCACTAATAGGTTTCAAAAAAGGGTGGACTCGGGGCGCAGAGCACTGTGCCCTGAGCCCACCCAGTTGTGTGACAATAGCGAATGAATATTCACTATTGCCACACTGATTCTCCTCCTTGCCAATCAGGAAGTGGGTCCTGAGACCCGTTTCCCCATTGGTCGAAAGGAGAAGCCATGCTATTGGCCAAGGAGGAGGGAGGAGACTGAAGGGGAAGCTGCCGCCTACCCAGGGTGAGTGAGCCGACAACCGGGGGGGGGTTAGATGTGCGGGCTGGAGCGGTCCGGGGGGGGGGGGGTATGGTGTGGTCTGTCTGCCGCCCCCCCGGCCCATGGATCACCAGCCGCCACTGCCGTGAAGCATGTGTGTGGCATGTGGGTTTTAAAGTGGTTCTACAGGCAGAAGGTTTTTTTATCTTAATGCATTCTTTGCATTAAGATAAAAAACCTTCTGTGTGCAGCAGCTCCCCTAATACTTACCTGAGCCCCATCTCAATCCAGCGATGTTGCATTTGAGCCACGAAGTCCGGGGACTCTCCCCTCTGATTGGCCGAGACACAGCAGAGGGCACTATAGGCTCCCACTGCTGTCAATCAAAGTCAGTGAGTTAATGAGGAGAAATAGGGGAAGGGGCCCGAGTCGCGAATGGATACAAAGAGCAGCGGCTCAGCTTGGGTGTGCTGCTTGCTGTGGGGGCAATTGGCAGGAGGGAGGGGCCAAGAGCACCAGCAAGGGACCCAAGAAGAGGAGGATCCAGGCTGCTTTGTGCAAAATCTCTGCAAATAGCAGGTAAGTAGAACATGTTTTAATTTTTAAATAAAAAAAGTAAGGCTTTAGTAACACTTAAAAGTCCGCCCTTTTGTGTTACGTGGGCATCAACAGGTCAATATCATACTTCCACATTTCCTAGAAATGTTTCATAACAATATGTTTATTTCCCCTGACCATTTCATTTGCAGCGTGTCATTTTCCCCAAAACTACAGGTACTCTTTAATCTGCTGATTTCACTGAACTTGTTGATGGAAATCATGAAAAAACCTGTGATTATTCTCATGAGAACTAAAGAAGTAGAGTAATAATATACATGATTAATCACATATTTTGGGTGTAGCTTCCATAATGATTACACAATTACTGGGATAAACAATAGCTGTTTTGACAAACTATGTTATATTAGCACTGGGACACACCACGGCGGAGAGGTTAGGAATAGGCTTTTTAGATCAGGGCCCCCCTCATTGAATTAATAATGCAGTGTTGATTGTCCAATAATAAAATACTATATTTTTGGACAGTCATGATAATATTCACTAAACTAATATAACATAGTGGTGACTGCCGTTTCTTTCTCTTAAGGCTACGTTCACATGTGGGCGCAGTGGATCATGGGCAGAATCACCGCGATCAGGAAATCATTGCAAATCGCGGGACGCCTGTGCGATGCCCGTGATTTGCAATGGCACCCCAAACACTATGCGATGTTGCCGCGATTTCCGCCTGCCAAATTGCGGTAACATGGTGCAAACAGAATCGCAGAACGCATGATGCACAAAAGAAGCTCTTGTACCTTTTTTAGGCGTCCAGCGATTCTGTTTGCGCAATGTTACCGCGATTCGCCAGGCGGAAATCGCAGCAACATCGCACGCACAGCGTTTGGGGTGCCACGGGCATCGCACAGGCGTCCCGCGATTTGCAATGATTTCCGGATCGCGGGCAGAATCACGGCGATTCTGCCCTGATCCGCTACGGCCACATGTGAACGTAGCCTAAGGGATTTGTATAGACATGATCAAATCTTATCCTCAGACCTCCCTCTCCCCTTCTAGATTATGTTCCTGCAGCAAGAACCAGCTTTTATTACCTCCAGTGACATCATCAGCTAGCTGCTCTTACAGCAGCAGCTGCTGGAGGGTCAATTCCTATTGATGTGGGCCAGAACTACATCTCCCGAGAGTCCTTTCTCTACATACAGTGGTTGGGCAGGCTTATGAAAGTCAAGGTAGCAGTACTGACAGAGAGAAGTGCAGCGCTAAAAATAAATAAATAAAAGTCCAAAGTCTAATGGGATTAAAACTTCAAGTGTAGAAGCGAATGGGAGGGTTGATCAGGTAGAGATCCAGAAAGAGCCACCACCAACACCGGACACACACTGCCTCTTACCCCAAATAATGGACCTCCTGTAAAAAAAGGTCAAACTGGCATGATAATATCCTAAGTGACTGGAGCCCCAAACACCATTTATTCCTCAGAGGTCCCTCTCAGATAACACAGAATCCTCTTCGTTAAGTCAAGAGGCTTTTGTTGTCAGTCCTTAGATTAGCAGTGTCCTGGTCTATATTGCTGTACTTCTCACTGACAACGGAAGGGCCGGTGTTCCATGAAAAAACCCTACCCGTGAAAATTCCCTACCCTCGTCACTTCCGGCGCACCTACGTCATGGAACAGCTGAGCAGGTTACCATTGCGCATGCTCAGAGGTCCGGAGGGTAGGGAATTTTGACGGGGTAGTGTGTTGTAACGTTAATCTGCAACGTTACAACACACTACCCCGTCAAAATTCCCTACCCTCCGGACCTCTGAGCATGCGCAATGGTAACCTGCTCAGCTGTTCCATGAGGTATGTGCACCAGAAGTGGCACCGGAAGTGACAAGGTGTGGAATTTTCACGAGGTATGGTTTTCTAACGTTACACCGGGAGTCTGAGGAGACCTGCCATCTAGACCGGGACACTGCTAATGTTTTTACCGGGTGAAAATAAAGGGAACAAAGCCTAAAAAGACAACTAATACAGCCACCACATCCAAGGACTGACACCAAAAGCCTCTGGACTTAACAAAGAGGATTCTGTGTTATCACCACCAACACCAGACACATTGCCTCTTACCCCAAATAATGGACCTCCTGTAAAGAAGGTCATACTGGCATGATAATATCCTCAGTGATTGGAGCCCCAAACACTATTCATTCCTCAGAGGTCCCTCTCAGATAACACAGAATCCTCTTCGTTAAGTCCAGAGGGCTTTTGGTGTCAGTCCTTAGACGTGGTGGCTGTATTAGTTGTCTTTTTAGGCTTTTTGTTCCCTTTATTTTCACCTGGTGAAAACATTAGCATTGTCCCGGTCTTGATGGCAGGTCTCCTCGGACTCCCGGCCCTTCCGTTAGCAGTGAGAAGTACAGCACTATAGACCAGGACACTGCTAATCTAAGGACTGACAACAAAAGCCTCTGGACTTAAGAGGATTCTGAGAGGGACCTCTGAGGAATGAATGGTGTTTGGGGCTCCAATCACTGAGGATATTATCATGCCAGTTTGACCTTCTTTACAGGAGGTCCATTATTTGGGGTAAGAGGCAGTGTTTCTGGTGTTGGTGGTGGCTCTTTCTGGATCTCTACCTGATCAACCCACGCATTCGCTTCTACACTTGCAGTTTTAATCCCATTAGACTTTGGACTTTTATTTATTTTTAGCTCTGCACTTTTCTCTGTCATTGTTATCTTACATAGTTACATAGTTAGTCAGGTTGAAAAAAGACACAAGTCCATCTGGCTCAACCAATAAAAAACAGTAATGAAAACCCAGCCATACAATCCCATATACACAATCCTATACCTGCAGTTGATCCAGAGGAAGGCGAAAAAAAAAAAAAAAGCCAGCAAAAGCATTATCCAATTTGCTACAGCAGGGGAATAAATTCCTTCCTGATCCCCCCGAGAGGCAATCGGATATTCCCTGGATCAACTTTACCTATAAATATTAGTACCCACTTATGTTATGTACACCCAGGAAAGAATCCAGGCCTTTTTTAAAGCAATCTAGTGAGCTGGCCAGAACCACCTCTGGAGGGAGTCTATTTCACATTTTCACAGCTCTTACGGTGAAGAAACCTATCTGTATTTGGAGATGACATCTGTTTTCCTATAGACGTAAAGAGTGCCCCCTTGGCATCTGTGTTGACCTTAAAGTGAATAACTCAACACCAAGTTCACTATATGGACCCCTTATGTATATATACATGTTGATCATATCCCCCCTTAATCTCCTCTTCTCAAGAGAGAATAAATTCAGTTCCTCTAATCTTTCCTCATAGCTGAGCTCCTCCATGTCTCTTATCAGCTTGGTTGCCCTTCTCTGCACTTTCTCCAGTTCCCTGATATCCTTTTTAAGATCTGGTGCCCAAAACTGAACTGCATATTCCAGATGAGGTCTTACTAATGATTTGTATAGGGGGCTTCCATCTTACAGTCTTATGCTAGTAGTCCTGCATACATATGCTAGCAGCTTGTTCTTAGTGATTATTTGATATATGAGATATCTATGGAATCGTTTGATATATGAGCCATTTATGTCAGTCTAGCGCAGCGTTTTGACAATTTAATAAGGTAGCAGTATTGCTTTGCTTGAAAGAAACCAATGTATGCATGTGGAGAAGGACAGGTTGGTGGGAGATAGGGGGAGCTCTGCAGTCCAGCAGGTGAGACAAGCCCAAACAGGAAGCTCATTTGATTTCTGGCAAATCAACAGTTACTGTTCTGTACTAGCAGCATTGTTTAAAGGATAACACATAGGGAAATGTGCATGTATTGCAGGGATGAATCGAATATTTGTTTTTTAATTTTGTAATTATATACAATTTAATGTAAATTGCTGTAGGTTACTACCCAGCAGCTGAGAGCAACTATCTGTAGTATCGAAAGCTCCAGACTGACTGGTTTACACTTATACAGGGTTATGGATCCTTTCCTTGCCCCATGTGAAAGTGCTGGGCCAATCACAAGGCACCTAGAGGTCTGTCACATAGGACAGGAGGAGTGAGTGTGTTACTATCTCACCCATACCCATAAGTGGTGGGTATTTCACTTTGTGCCTGGCAGAAAAATGAAATTGGGGGAGCGAGGGAAGGTATCTGCTGTGCGGAAGGGGATGGGGGTTAGGTGACCCTCTTCCTTTGCCAACTTTAATGCAGAATATTATACACACAAGCAGCGCTGGTTACAATAAAACACAATAAAATTAGAATGTTCATCAAAGTCCAGCATATATCAAGGTAATCCAAAAGGCCTTTGAGCACGAACTTTCACCCAGGAGCTGGAAACCACACAGTCGTGAGATAGAGCCTCCACCAAATGCAGAATCTGAAAGCTTCATGAGAACTTCACAGTGTATATGTAGTGAAAAATCAGTCATGTCCTTTCTTTACATTCATTTATTCATTCTGGCTGAGCAGTTGAGGAGGTGATAGGAAAGGTAAGTAGGAGGTGGGCTATAAAGAGAACCTGTTACTATGGCCTAAATCAGGCAAGTGGCTTAGTTCAGAAATGTAAAAGGTCTACCAGCACTTACCTTATACAGGTGGTGGAAGCCAAATGCAATCCCAGCTAAAATAACAGCAAGGGCTCCATATTCTCTCCAGCGTGAGCCAGGGGGACCTGTATGAAGGAAATATGGACAGATATGTGAAACTGTATTTTAAGGACTAAATCATGGGGCAATTATGCTGCTGGAGAAAGTGGATTTAACAGTATTGAACAGAATGCATGTTAAGATTGGCCTCCCCTACATGTTGAACAACCAGATCTACGCCACTCCTGCACATTTTCTCCACAATAAATAGAGGAATCATTCTGTTGTTGGGTAACACTGACAGTTTTTAAGACTGAATATGACATATATATGAATATATAAGAGACAAACACTTCTCTGTGAGAAGATATTGGAAGTAGTAGCTTCCATTGAAAGCATAATTATACATTGCATTTCTTCATGTCCGAATCCCTTTAACACACATGAAGAACCTGAATTGTGGAAGTTGTGTCCAAAAAAGGCAAGCAGAGGGATACTTACTAGTCACAGGTATTGTGCAGCTGATCTTATGCCCCTTACTGACTTACTATACCTTGTTCTGCATTGTGTCTTTGTGTGGAGATGGCCATCTTGGAAAATCCCTGGCTTTGCTTCTGCATTTCAGAGCTTCCCCCCTGTTGACTGCTTGGGGAGTATTCAAAAAGCAGCAAGGGAAATGGAGGAAGCACAGGGATACATAACAGATAAAGCGGAAGCAAGAAGATTCTTGCACTGCAGGTCCTTAGGTACAGCTTCCACTCCAACAAGGAGAACAGTGAGCAATACAGTAAACAAAGGGCCGTTTTTTCAGACTTTGGGGGTGCGAGGTGAGTGGGAAATGCCCTAGTATCAATGGGAGTAAACATTGGATCATTGTTGGTGTCAGTGGGAAAAATGGAGCCCCACTGTGGGTGTCAAGGGGTGGAATGGTGCCCCATTGTGGATGTCAAGGGGGAGGAATGGTGCCCCATTGTGGGTGTCAAGGGGGAGGAATGGTGCCCCATTGTGGGTGTCAAGGGGGGAGGAATGGTGCCCCATTGTGGGTGTCAAGGGGGGAGGAATGGTGCCCCATTGTGGGTGTCAAGGGGGGAGGAATAGTGCCCCATTGTGGGTGTCAAGGGGGGAGGAATGGTGCCCCATTGTGGGTGTCAGGGGGGAGGAATGGTTCCCCATTGTGGGTGTCAGGGGGGAGGAATGGTGCCCCATTGTGGGTGTCAGGGGGAGGAATGGTGCCCCATTGTGGGTGTCAGGGGGAGGAATGGTGCCCCACTGTGGGTGTCAGGGGGAGCAATGGTGCCCCATTGTGGGTGTCAGGGGAAGGAGTGGTGTGCCATTGTGGGTGTCTGGGGGAGGAATGGTGCCCCATTGTGGGTGCCAGGGGGAGGAATAGCACCCCATTGTTGGTATCAGCAGGAAGCATTGTGCCCCATCGGTATCAGGGGAAGGAATAATGCTCCACCATTGGTGTCAGTGGATGGGTGGAATTGCGCACCCTAGTTTGTGTCCCTGGAAGGAATATGCCCCAAGGGCCAGTTATAGGCAGGCAAAGGGCTACATCTGGCCCCTGGGCCGCAGTTTGTAGACCACTGCCTTAGATGATCTCACACTGCATAGATACAGTTTTGAGTCTACTGAATGGGAATGCATAGACACAGGAAGTATATTGATGGTTTTCAGGCAAATGTAAGACAAAATGTAATTCTTTCATAGTAATGCGCAGGAATAATTGACATTTTATAGATCGCAAATCTTTACCTTTTGAGTTCATAGCCAGTTTAAGAGAGGTCTTGTGTGTGGTGGTGTAACCCTAACTGTAGAAAAGCACATTGGATCAGTCCTATCCATTATCCTCTGAAGATATCAGTTGTCTTTCTTTCCCCCCTCCCTCTCGGCCCGCTTTTCTCTCTCTCCCACCCCGACTCTCCCTGCCTCATTCTTATGTTCGTTTTTCTTTTTTAATTTTGCCACGAGACAGACTTGTGTCACTTAATGTAAAACGAGTGAGATGGCATTTCGGCTCTGAGGCTTTATAGACTTGCTGAACTTTTGTGAAAGATCATCCCAGTCCCGTTTCATTAATAATGAAAGGGAGGGGGCAATAAAATCGCTCACTTCCAGGAGACGCCATAGACTCCGAAGCTTGGGGTTACACTCTTCTTCTGGCATTAATATTTTCCCCTTAACCCCTTAGATATCAGCAGGGGCTGCAAATCATCATCTTTTGGGCATTTATTGGTCGCCCAATATTTACAGTTATCAAAACACAGCAAAAAGACCCGAGTGGTTCAATTTTCCCCCTTTAAATGTATGTTTGCCAAAAATGTATAATTTCGTTTTTGAGTTCATTCCAGTAGGTGGAATCGGGCATTTACCTCTGTATCTATATTTTCAAACCCTCTTATATACCTATGGAAGAGATATAAAACCCAGTTTTGGTCAAGCTTTTTTTGGCAGTTTTACTTACAGCAAAGAAAAGGTTATAAACAGGTAAAAGAAAGTGTGACATAAGGAGCCAATGAATTTGGGAGAAACCAGCCCTGAATAATGTAGAAAAATATAAAAACCCCCAATATTAACCCCAATCTCACCACCAGGGGAGAGGGGCAAGAAAGAGGTTTGGGCAAGAAATGGGTCTTTAAATGATGGCTACCAAAAAAATGCAAACTACAAAGTATATTAAAAAAATATATACATAGTAATTTTTATTATTACAGAGATCGATACAATATACAAACATACATTACACCAAAAGGCCAAATAACGCAACAATAGAAAGACTAAACACACATAATATTGTGTTATCAATGGAAATCAGGACAAAACTGTTTAGTCCTGATATCCATTATTAACACAATATTATGTGTGTTCAATCTTTCTATTGGAGCGTTATTTGGCCCTTTGGAGTAATGTATGTTTGAATATTGTATCAACCTTTGTAATAATAAAAATTACTATGTATAAATTTTTTAACCACTTGCCGACCGCCACACGACTATATACTGCGGCAGTCTGGCGCTCCTGGGCAAAGCGACGTACCGGTACGTCGCTCGCCGACGAGCCTCTAGGGGGCGAGCAAGCTCCGCCGAAGGCGCGCTCTGGCTCCCGCTCGTTCCCTGACATCCCCGTGCGAGTGACCGGCGGCTCCGAAGTCCGCCGGCCACTCGCGATCTCCTGCTGGAGAGGGAGAAAGGCAGGCGGCTGATGTAAACAAAGCCGTCTGTCATTCTCCCTGATCTAACTGCAGAGATCATACTATCCTGCTATGTAGGATCGTATGTCTCTGTGGTTACATCACAAGCCACGCCCCTTGACAGTTAGAATCACGCCCCTAGGGACACTTAACCCATTGATCACCAATAAAGTTAACCCCTTTCATGCCAGTGTCATTTTTACAGTAACAGTGCATATTTTTAGCACTGATTACTGTAGTAATGTCACTGGTACCCCCAAAAGTGTCAAAAATGTCAGTCAGGCGTCCGATCTATCCACCTGCAATGTCGCAGTCCTGCAAAAAAACGCAGATCGCCGCCATTATTAGTTTAAAAAAAAAAAAAAAACAATAAAAATGACATAAATCTTTCCCGTAGTTAGTAAACGCAATAACTTTTGCGCAAACCAATCAAAATCCGCTTATTGCGATTTTTTTTTACCAAAAATATGTAGCAGAAAACAAATTGGCCTAAAATGTTAAAAAATTTAGATTTTTTTAATTTTTTTTTGAGAATTTCATATAAAAATATGAGAAAAATAGTTATTTTTTCAAAATTGTCGCTCTTTTTTTGTTTATAGCGCAAAAAATAAAAAGCGCAGAGGTGATCAAATACCACCAAAAGAAAGCTCTGTTTGTGGGAAAAAAAGGACGTCAATTAAATTTGGGTACAGCATCGCACGACCGCGCAATTGTCTGTTAAAGTCACGCAGTGCCGAATCGCAAAATAGGCCCTGGTCTTTGAGCAGCCAAATCCTCCGGGGCTTAAGTGGTTAAAATACTTTGTAGTTTGTATTTATTTGGTAGTCATCATTTAAAGGCCCGTTTCTTGCCCCTCTCTCCTGGTGGTGAGATTGGGGTTTTTTATATTTTTTCTAAAGGTTATAAACAGTTGGATTTTGTTGCTGCCTGTGTCTCTTTTGGGAAGGCTCGTACATTAATGATTTGTACCGTTTTCGTACAAAAAAAAAAATCAGAAAAGAAAGACTTTGCATGATCAGAAACAAACAACAAAAAAAGCCTTTGTTGTACGAGAATTTTTGTACAAAGTTTTGTTCATCGGTTCCGACTTGCTGTGAAACAACGAGAAAAATTGGACGATCGTTCTCCCGATTTTCTTATAGTGTGTACCCCACTTCTAGTCCAGAGATATGCAAACTGTTGCCCTCCAGCTGTTGCAAAACTACAAGTCCCATCGTGCCTCTGCCTCTGGGTGTCATAAATGTGGCTGTAAGAGTCTTGCTATGCCTCATGGGAATTGTAGTTCTGCAACAGCTGGAGGGCCACAGTTTGCATATCCCTGTTCTAGTCCATAGAAAACCTAAAGTGGAAATTTAGTCAGAAAATGAAATCCTGCTAGATGACTTGAGGTTGACCCCTTTTTCAGGTATAGCTATGTAACACAAAAAGTCAAACAAAACATACGCCACAGCGCAATGAGGCTCGGTTCACATATATGCGTTGCGGGAACCCTGAGAATCCACTGCAGCTTCCTGCATCGCATTCAAATCGCAGGCAGTTCACACTGCCATATGCGAATCGCTGGGGTTGTCAATACAAGGTTTACCACACCCCCCCCAGATCAGTTTGCATATCACGGTGCGAACTGACAGTTGGTACATGAATCGGATTGCATAGGTGTGAACCACCATGCGATCCGACCCAAAAAAGGGTCCTGTGCGTGTTCTGTCCAAATCAGATGCAAATTCTGCCATACAATCTGTATGGCTGAATTCGCATCGCAGAGACATCACATGTGGTTTTCAGAGTAGTGTGCTGCGAATTACATGCGATGTCTGTCATCGCACATATGTGAACCGAGGCTTACAGTGTGAATATTATGCCAAGAGAGTACCCACCTAACTACCCCGACTGTGAGCGTGTAATAATTTAGAAACCAAGTGCGTCTCTAATGACAAAGATGTTAAAGGTGTAAAAATAAGTGCACCCCAAAAACATCAACACCAAAAAAAAATTAATTCCAACTTTGGTCCGAATGCAATGCAAGAAGAATGGCAAGAAGACATTGCACCACTTGCTCAAAAAAAAGAAATTAACTAAAAATATCTAAAATACTAATTTCAGAATGACTGACTTTGCAGAGCGCAACACTTCACAAGGCCTCCAACATTTAAGCAAAAGCCAAGCAAAACTTTTAAAAGTACATATTTTATGCAGTCAATTAAAATTTTTATTTATTTTTGCATTCTTGTCTATTTTTTTGCGAATTATAAAAATATACTCAGGATATTTCAAAAACAATTCCACAAATAAACCCTTATTTTTATTTATTTTTTTTGCATTTTTGTCTTTTTCTTTGTGAATTATAAAAATATATTCAGGATATTTCAAAAACAATTCCCCAAAAGAAATCCTTATTTTTTGTTTTTTTGCATTTTTGTCTATTTCTTTGCGAATTATAAAAATATATTCAGAATATTTCAAAAACAATTCCCCCAAAACAAACCTTATGTATGTTAAAAATAAATATATATAAAATAAAAATAGGTGTAAAAATCATTTTGGTATGCACAGCAGTTAAAGGGTTTTTGTTGAGTAAACCAATACTTAAAAATCTGGTCTGGACACACAGGTTTTCATCAACCCCAGACATGAAAGGGTTAAATCAGATTACATTTACCCCAAAGTACAAAAAAAAATTGAATAAATAAAAATACCTGAAATACTAATTTTAGAATGACTGACTTTGCAGAGAGCAACACTTCACAAGGCCTCCAACATTTTTGTTATGCTAAGAAAACTTTTAAAAGTATTGGCTGAGAAAATATTTTATGCATTAAATTAAAAAAAAAACATATATATATATATTATATTTTTTTTTTATTTCCATTTTTGTCTATTTCTTTGCGAATTATAAAAATATATTCAGGATATTTCAAAAACAATTCCCCAAAAAAACCCTTATTTTATTTTTTTTTTTGCATTTTTGTCTATTTCTTTGCGAATTTTAAAAATATATTCAGGATATTTCAAAAACAATTCCCCAAAGAAACCCTTATTTTATTTTTTTTGCATTTTTGTCTATTTCTTTGCGAATTATGAAAATATATTCAGGATATTTCAAAAACAATTCCCCAAAAAAAACCTTATGTATGTTAAAAAAATATATAAAATAAAAATACCCCAAAGTACAAAAAAAAAAATGAATAAATAAAAATACCTGAAATACAAATTTTAGAATGACTGACTTTGCCGAGAGCAACACTTCACAAGGCCTCCAACATTTTTGTTATGCTAAGCAAAACTACTGGCTGAGCAAAATATTTTATGCATTAAATTAAAATATTCATTTATTTATTTTGTATTTTTGTCTATTTCTTTGCGAATTATAAAAATATATTCAGGATATTTCAAAAACAATTTCCCCAAAAAAACCCTTAGGTATGTTAGAAATAAATACATATAAAATAAAAATAGGTGTAAAAATAATTTTGGTATTCACAGCAGTTAAAGGGTTTTTGTTGAGTAAACCAGCGCATACCAATACTTAAAAAATCTGGTCTGGACACAAAGGTTTTCATCAACCCCAGACATGAAAGGGTTAAATCAGATTACATTTACCGTAAAGTACGAAAAAAAAAAAAAATGCAAGAAAAGTTTAGTGTAAAATGTTCTTTAAAATAGTCAAACTATACTAAAAAATAAAAAAGTATTGAGAACTCCAACCAAGTAAACCATGTAAATGATAATTCGGAGCTGCCTGCACCATTCCGGCTTTATGCAAAACAAACAAATAAAACGCAGGGAAGGTTGTGCAATGGTAGTAACCAAATATTTGGGAGCATGCGAAGATAAATAAGAATCCAGGAAGTCGGATTGCTCTGTTCTCCATTATCCACCCTCACGTACAGATACAGAACAAAACACTCGTTTTTCTTGCTAGGTAAATGAAGTGGCACACCCAAGGGTGTTGTTCCATGGAAAAATGTCAAAAACAACTTAAATTTAACCTCATCTTTGTGGCATTTTTTTTTTCTTTGAAATATCTAACAAAATAAAAAGAGGAGGAGGATGCACAGAACAAAAAAAAAACAAAAAACAATAGTTCTTTTTTTATCTGAGTTTCCAGTTAAACCAGAGGTATAACCGATGTTCAGAAAACTGCTTAGGGCGACCCTTGTAAGGGAGTATGAAAACATCCAAAAGCAGTAACCTGGGAAGAAAATCACTTCACGCTTATCGGCCGATGTGCACAAGCTTCGCTCTGTATCAGAGCTCCCAATGCTGATCAGATTGGACTCCTTGGGCTGGTGGAATGGTAGCAGAGCTCCCCATACTGATCAGATTGGACTCCTTGGGCTGGTGGAATGGTAGCAGAGCTCCCCATACTGATCAGATTGGACTCCTTGGGCTGGTGGAATGGTAGTAGAGCTCCCGAAACTGATTAGATTGGACTCCGTGGGCTGGTTGAACGGTGGGCCTCCCGATACTGATCAGATTGGACTCCCTGGGCTGGTGGAATGGTAGCAGAGCTCCCCATACTGATCAGATTGGACTCCCTGGGCTGGTTGAATGGTAGCAGAGCTCCCCATACTGATCAGATTGGACTCCCTGGGCTGGTTGAATGGTGGGCCTCCCGATACTGATTAGATTGGACTCCCTGGGCTGGTTGAATGGTGGGCCTCCCGATACTGATCAGATTGGACTCCTTGGGCTGGTGGAATGGTAGCAGAGCTCCCCATACTGATAAGATTGGACTCCCTGGGCTGGTGGAATGGTAGCAGAGCTCCCCATACTGATCAGATTGGACTCCTTGGGCTGGTGGAATGGTAGCAGAGCTCCCGATACTGATTAGATTGGACTCCCTGGGCTGGTTGAATGGTGGGCCTCCCGATACTGATCAGATTGGACTCCCTGGGCTGGTGGAATGGTAGCAGAGCTCCCGATACTGATCAGATTGGACTCCCTGGGCTGGTTGAATGGTGGGCCTCCCGATACTGATCAGATTGGACTCCCTGGGCTGGTTGAATGGTGGGCCTCCTGATACTGATCAGATTGGACTCCCTGGGCTGGAAAATGGTAGCAGAGCTCCCGATACTGATCAGATTGGACTCCCTGGGCTGGTTGAATGGTGGGCCTCCTGATACTGATCAGATTGGACTCCCTGGGCCGGTTGAATGGTAGCAGAGCTCCTGATGCTGATCAGATTGGACTCCCTGGGCCGGTTGAATGGTAGCAGACCTCCTGATGCTGATCAGATTGGACTCCCTGGGCTGGTTGAATGGTAGCAGAGCTCCCGATACTGATCAGATTGGACTCCCTGGGCTGGTTGAATGGTGGGACTACTTCAGGGTACAAAAGTTCAAGTCCTGAGCTACTAGCCAGGCCTTAAGAGTTACTCGCCACCAGTTGCCCCGTCCAACCCCCTGCCAGCGGCACCCGTTTCCCCCCGATGCGGCTCCACACTCGCCCTCAGCTTATTTCCACTCGCCTAAATCATGCAGACGAGTGGAAATTTCGAGGGCTGGTATAGAGTATGTATAGTATATAAAGGTGTATATAGGCTGTCCCCGCAAGGTTTAGGAGTGTGTCTATGGGAATGTTTGACCATTCTTCCAGAAGCACATTTGAAAGGTCAGGCACTGATGTTGGACGAGAAGGTCTGGCTCACAGACTCCGCTCTAATTCATCCCAAAGGTGTTCTATCGGGTTGAGGTCAGGACTCTGTGCAGGCCAGTCAAGATCCTCCACTCCAAACTTGCTCATCCATGTCTTCATAGACCTTGCTTTGTGCACTGGTCCAAATCATTTGGTGGATGGGGGGGGGGGATTATGGTGTGGGGTTGTTTTTCAGGGGTTGGGCTTGTGCCCCTTTGTTCCAGTAAAGGGAACTCTTGAGGTGTCAGCATACCAAGACATTTTGGACAATTTCATGCTCCCAAATTTGTGGGAACAGTTTGGGGATGGCACATCCTGTACCAACATGACTGCACACCAGTGCACAAATGCCTCGTTTCCACTGAGCGGAACGGTTCGGGTCGGTACAGTTTGGAAGGGTTAGAATGGTCCGGTCTATTCAGGTGAGCGTTTCCACTGCAAGTTGGGCCACCAGGGACCATGCGGGGTTTACACCAAATGAGGTGTTTGTTTTGCTCTTTCATTTGACATGAGCATTGATGGTTTCCTGTCCGCCAATCAGTGGACTCTATCGTGTGACGCCAGTAGCTCCGCCCTAACCGTACCGTACCATTTCCTATGGCCCTACATCTGAAGCAGGACCAGGAATGGTGCGGTTTGGTTCGGTTGTATGGGCCACTTTCATAATGGAAACACTCAAATTAGCGTACCGTACCGAACCGATCCGCTCAATGGAAACGAGGCAAAAGCAAGGTCCATAAAGAGTCCTGAACTGATCTTTGGGATGAATTAGAGAGGAGACTGTGAGCCAGGCCTTCTCATCCAACATCAGTGCCTGAACTCACAAACGCGCTTCTGGAAGAATGGTCAAACATTCCCATAGACACACTCCTAAACCTTGTGGACAGCCTTCCCAGAAGAGTTGAAGTAGTTCTAGCTATAAAGGGTGGGCCAACCCAATATTGAACCCTACAGACTAAGACTGGGATGCCATTAATATTTGCGTGTGTGTAAAGGCAGGCGTCCCAATACTTTTGGTAATATAGTGTAGTATTCAACCCAAAGTTGTTCAGCCCAACACACTAACCACAATAAAATTAACACCACTAACCCTCTTTCCCAGTAATCTATTTGTTAAAATGTATACCCTAGTCCTTGCAGTTTACAACTTTCAAAGCTGCTGACCCCGGCTCTCTCAGTGCTGCTTCCCTGAACTTCTGGTCTTCAAAGGATTGGCACAGGAGCTAACAGTGGACAGTGCAGTCTGAAGCCAGTCTGTTAGCTTGGGTAAGGGAGGAGGAAGAGGAGGGAGGAGCACGGGAGTGCCTTGCCATCCTATGCTATGAGGCTGTGTGTTTCTATTGATGTGAATGTAGGCACAACTCTAGCCCATGCATGCAAGGGTGGCCCCATAGTATTCTGCAATAAAAAGGAGCCACCTTGACAAAGGAAATCTAGGGCAGAGGTCATGCCACCAGCATTAATCAGAACATAGACGAGGAATAAAAGATAAAGAAGCTACATACTCAATAAGCAAATAAATCAAAATGCTGAAAGTTCTTCAAGTGATTGTAAAGTACATTTTTTTTTAAATACCAAACAAGAGCAGTGGCAATGTGCAGAGCGGCCCTGACCCTCCTCTTCTCCGGAGAGAAAAGAGCTGCTACAGATGGGAACAGCACTGGATTCAGTGAGGGCTCAGGTAAATATAAGGGGGATGAGGGGGCGTTACAGGTAGGGATCGACTGATTATGGGCAACACCGATATGCACTTTCCCCGATATATCGGAATCGGGCCCGGAGGTTACCGATATTGCCGATATTTCAGGAAAGTGCTTGTACCGGAGTGATGCCTGCAGCTAGAGGCATCCCCCGGTACCGGCATCCATAGCCGACGGTCGGCTGTCTTGTAATGAAGCCGTAGAGAAGCCGCTCGGCTGTCATTACAAGGAGCGGGAGGGGACGCCCTCCCGCCGCCTTCCACAGCTCACCTGGGTCTCCCGTCCCCCCCTCTCCTGCCGCCTTCCACGGCTCACCCTGGTCTCCCGTCCCCCCCTCTCCTGCCGCCTTCCACGGCTCGCCCGGACATCCTACCTGCACGGCCACGGAAGACAAGACCCAATCAAAGCCGCATTCAGCTCTGATCGGGTCTCCATGTAAAAAACGCGGAAGTGATGTCATGACATCACTTCCGGGTACTCGGCGCCAAATTAAAAAAAAAAATGACAGCTGTCAAAACAGCCAAACTTGGCGTTTTGAATGCTTTTAAGTGTGGAAGAGGGGTCTTTTAGACCCCAGATCCCTCCATAACAGTACTTGTGAAAAAAAAAAAATGTTTTTAAATGTCCGAAAATATCGGCCAATACCGATATCCGATGACCAAAATATCGGTATCGGCATTAAAAAAAACAATATTGGTCGATCACTAGTTACAGGTACTAGGACATTTTTTACCTTAATGCAGGGAATGCATTAAAGGAGAGGTAAAGCCAAAGCTATTTTGGCTATACTTTTCCTGTAGGTCACAGGAGTGCACTTTAGCTCTGTACTCCTGTGACCAGTTTAAATGATGTCACTCAGCCAACTTTAAAGATGGGATCCACCCAGAAGCCTGAGAGAGCTGCTCCCGCCCCCTCCACAGTCCAGCGCTCCACTGAGTGCTGGAGGGGAGAGCAGAGAGCCGCTGACAGTCACGGCTCTCTGCTCAGAGAAAAAGGGAGAGCTGAGCGATCAACAGGGCTTGATTGCTCAGTTCTCACTGCAGAGCCTTGGGGGATCGATCTTGCATCCGCCCAGGTGAGCACAAATGTTCGGTTCTTTTTTTTTTTTTAAAGACCATACTCAACTTTTAACCTTTTCATGCTGGTCATATGCATATACACGAGCGTACCAGACCAGGAAGAGGAGGAAGCCGGGCCACCCTGCCGCAGTAAATGTGTGATGGGCGGTCCGGAATTGGTTAAGGTAAAACTAAAAGGCAAAACACTTTATTATTTTAGATATATATGTATTGGCCTAAATATTTGCCTTTAGTTATACTTTAAAACTATAAACCGGTGGTAGGGAAGGACCATCTCTGAAAATCTATAACTACCAATCAGTTTGCAATCTGGGCAGGAACAGCTTGAAATGTGATTGGTTGGGATGAGTTGCTGAGACAGCTCTTCCCTCACTTTTATAAAAGGTTACTATGTCTGCTTTTTAGACAGGAAAAAACAGCGCTGCTGCTTTTTCACAATTTAGCAATTAAATGAATCTGGAAAGAAATTAATGTGATTTTTTTTTTTTCCCTTGCAGTATCTAGCGGCTTGAAGTGACAAGCGCAGATGTCCCTCACAAGATCCGCCATCATGCTGACTGATGCACCAGGGAACTAATCGCATGTCAAACACAAGATATTTTATGTAATAAATTACGGGCAAAAAGTAATTTCAGCGTCATTTATCAGCATTATTATCAGTCTTGTTTATCCGGATTAATCAACATTTTAACTCCATTTACTTCATACGACGATAACATCCAGGCGACTGTCTTTCAAAAAAAGTCAGGGCATTTTGCGGGGAAAAAGGGTTAATTGTTTTCTATTTATTTGAACTCGGAAAGAAAGCAAGGTTTGTAATAAATTGCAGAATTTGTCAGTAAACAAGGAAAAGGGTTATTTTTTTTAAATGTCATAAAACGACTTCATAAATCCAGCCAGCCACGGCAAAAAAAAAAAAAAAAGAAAAGAAAAAGAAAAAAAATTGCTAATTTTGTGACATGCCTAATACGGGCCTCAGGATTGGGTGAGGACGTTGCCACGGCGACCGTGAAGCAGAATATTAATAACTAAGGCCTCACTCACTCACAATCTATGGGGTAATTACATTTACATTTTAATTTAGGAAAACACATCTATTATGATTTTCCCCCCTCTTCCAAACAACAGCACTGATTTATAATTAATTAAGAGGGCCAGGATAGGATATTTGACAGGGGGTTATTGAACAACACAAGTCAGATAAGAAAAAAAAAAAAAAAAGAAAAAAATGTTCAGGGAAAAAGGTCACCATTTAATGTTAAGGGAAGTTTGTAGCTGGTCATAAAACTGCTCGTCCCATGGGTGTATTTTTGCTTTCTATTTAAACAGGCTTTGCTGCCGTAGACTTTTCCCCTAATTGTATTGCGAACTTCAAATTTACGGGTTAGTCCACCCAAAATTGATATTTCCCTTTTTGGTAGAAGGCCATTGGGTGAATCGCCCCTTACTTCTTACATATCTTGAAAAAACCAAGACTTACCATAAATGAAAGCTAAATGAGCCTACAAGTGGGAGCACCCCTAAAAATGGGTGTGGCTGCTGGGAGGAGCTGTAAAAAAAAAAAAAAACAATCAGGGGCCTATCCTTGGGTGTTTAAATAAAAAAATATCTAAAAAACCCCAATTTTTATATCTCTTGAAAAAACCAAGACTTACCATAAATGAAAGATAAATGAGCCTACAGGTGGGAGCACACCCAAAAATGGGTGTGGCTGGTGGGAGGAGCTGGGAAAAAAAAATAATCAGTGGCCTAGCCTTGGGTGATTAAAAAAATAAGAATCTAAAACCAATTTTTTTTTTTTTTGATTGAGTAGTCATTTTTTATTTTTTTCCCTCCTACGGAGATATAAAATTCTATCCAAAAGGGAAAATTACCATTTCTTAGACAGCTATCACCAGAAAAGGTGTCTCAGCAGGAAGATTTCCTCTTGACTCTTGTAGTGTCTACAATAAAGTGGGGTACACATTATAAGAAAATAGGGTGAACGATTGTCCGATTTTCCTCGTTGTTCAACAGCAAATCGGAACCGATGAAAGAAATTTCTTCCGATAATTCGTACGAAAATTCTCGTACGACAAAGGCTTTTTTTGTTGCTTATTGTTTCTGATCATGCGCAGTCTTTCTTTTCTGATTTTTCTTGTACAAAAATCGTGCGAAAACGGTACACATTCAGCGAAAATCATTTGTTTTTTCCCGTATGAGAAAAATTTTGGAGTTTGTCCCTTCGAGAATTTTCGTAAGAAAATTATGAATCGTTTATAGAAAGTTCTGTACACACTATACGAAAAGCGTACAAAAATGTTCGCCCGATTTTCTTGTAGTGCCTTAACACTTTGGATTTTCCATCACTTTCTGTCCCACTGACCCCAGGACAATAGAAAGGGTGAATCTCCCCAGCAGGGACACAGACAGCTATAAAAAACCCAACGGGGTTTGGAAACTTCCATACTTAACAAAAGTTTAGGCTTTAGATACACTCTAATCCTAAAGCGGAACTAAATTCTGTCAATCAACATTACCAATTTTATTCCTTACGCTAAAGTTATTTTATTATTATTTTTTTTTTACTTTTTCTTTTACATTTCTTCATTTGCTTTCTGGTTTATGACCTAGGCCAAAATAATGTCTTGCATCCCAGGAGCCTTCATGGGCATTTTTGCTTTCATCTGGCGATGGGGAGGAGAGGCTAAGACCCGGTTCACACTACTCCGATTTGGGACGCGACTCGTGCGACCCCAAGTCGCTTGTCATTACAAATTCAATGTAAATGAATGAGAGCCGTCTTAATATGCACTACTGAAGTCGCTCCAACTTCAGAAAAGGTTCCTGTACTACTTCAAGACGACCTCTATCCGACTTGTGCACATAGACTTCAATGGGAGTCGCCTCTAAGTCGGATCCTTATCTATTTTCAAGCGACTGATCAGACTTTCCAGGAAGAAGAAAAGATTACCCAGGCATTCCCCACAGACAAAGTCGCCATTTAAGTCTCTTCAAAGTCTTGCTAAAAAGTCGCTCCTTCATGGGGCGACTTTCTGGTCGCGGTAGTGTGAACCGGCTCTTAAAGTGATTGTAAAGTCTTGTTTTTAAAAAATAAAAAAAATAACAAACATGTTGTACTTACCTGCCCTGTGCAGTTGGTTTTGCACAGGACAGCCTTAAACCTCCTCTTCCCGGGTCCTTCTTCGACTCTCCTGGCCCCTCCCTCCTGTTGAGTGCCCCCACAGCAAGCAGCTTGCTATGATAGGCCATTATGATAAAAAAAAAAACTTCTGCCTTTGCAACTCCTTTAATCAGCTAAGCACACCCTCCAGTCTGCATGTCTGAGCTAAAGGTAAATGGATTCCAGGAAACAAATTCTACATGAATCATCTGCCCTTACCCCAAGATGGCTGCAGCTAGAAATGCTGGGGGGTTGTTTTGCAAAGTGATTTCTCAGTTCTGATGCAAGCAGTGGGCTGGATTTTGGGAGGAGGTTATATACAGTACTGTGCAACAGATTTAAGCAGGTGTGAAGAAATGCTGTAATGTAATAATGCTTTCATAAATATATATTTTTCATTTTTTTTTTTTATCAATTTACAAAAAGTGAACAGAAGAAAAATGTAAATTAAATCAATATTTGGCGTGACTACTCTTTGGCTTCAAACCAGCATCAATTCTTGCACAAAGTCAGGGATTTTGTAGGATTAGATTCAGGTGTATGATTAACCAATTATACCGAGCAGGTGCTATTATAGATCGTCAATTACATATGCTGGTTGAAACACACTCATTAACGGAAACTGAAACAGCTGTGAAGGAAGCTAAAAAGCGGGTGAGGAACAGCCAAACTCTGCTACTAATGCCCCGTACACACATTCCGATAATCGTACGACAAAACTCGCTTTCGACCTGATCGCACGATAATCTGATCGTTAGTACACAGCCTTCGACAGCCGATCACGACAGTTGGTCCAACAAAATCCGAAGGGACAAACAGGAAAACTTCTGTCATACGACAGCCTCGCGAATGACAATAGTTTCATCAGTACACTATGCGTCCGCTAAAAATCGATCGAAAAAGACCCTGCATGCTCAGAAACACTAAAATAGCATGGAAAAGGCCTGGCTGCCATTGTTTTTGTTTTGCACCATCTGATACCTAGCTAAGCAACCAGGAAGCTTTTCCCGAGTCGTACGACAAAAATCATGCGATTTGTACGCATTGTTGAATTCGATGTTAGTATCATGCAACAAAATGCAAACGATAAGTCGTCCGATTATCGGAACGTGTGTACGGGGCATAAGGTGAGGTTATAGAAGATAGTTTCATGTCACAGGTCATACACCATGGCAAGCCTGAGCATACAAGGTAGTTACACTGCATCAGCAAGGTTTCTCCCAGGCAAAGATTTCAAAGCAGACCGGGGCTTCAAGATATGCTGTTCAAGCTCTTTTAAAGAAGCACAAAGAAATGGGCAACATTATGGACCGTAGACGCAGTGGTTGGCCAAGGAAGCTTAACGCAGAAGATGAAAGACACATCATGCTTACTTCCCTTTGACATTGGAAGATGTCCAGCAGTGCCATCAGCACAGAACTGGCGGAAACCAGTGGGACCCAGGCACACCCATCTACTGTCTCGAAAAGTCTGGCCAGAAGTGGTCTTCATGGAAGAATTGTTGCCAAAAAGCCAAACCTCGGGAATGAAAATACAGGAACTGAAGTACAGAAAAATGGCAGTAGGTTCTCTGGACTGATGAGTTGAAATTTGAAGTATTTGGATGTAGCAGGAGGCAGTTTGTTGGCGAAGGGCTGGAGGATGGTACAATAATAAGTGTCTTCAGGCAACAGTGAAGCATTGCGGAGGTTCCTTGCAAGTTTAGGGCTGCATTTCTGCAACTAGAGTTGGATATTTGCTCAGGATCAATGGTGTCCTTAATCCTGAGAAATACAGGCAGATACTTATCCATCATGCCATACCATCAGGGAGGCATGGGATTGGCCCCAAATGTATTCTGCAGCTGGACAAAAAAAAAAAAACATACAGCCAATGTCAATAGGAACTATCTTTAGTGTAAAGAAGAACAAGGCATCCTGGAGGTGATGGTTTGGCCCCCATAGAGCCCTGATCCTAACATCATGGAGTCTGTATGGACTTACATGAAGAGACTGAAGGATTTGAGGCAGCTTACATCCACAGAAGATCTGTGCTTGGACAACCTACCTCCCAGGTTTATTCAAAAACTATGTGCAAAAGTATCTAAAAGAATTGTTGCGGTTTTGAAGGCAAAGGATGATTACACCAAATATTGATTTGCATTTCTCTTCTGTTCATTTACTTTCCATCTTGTTAACCACTTGCCGACTGCTCACAATATATTTACTGCGGCAGTCAGCCTCTCACAGGCAGAGCGATGTAGTACTATGTCGCTAGCCTGTGAGGCTCTAGGGAGCGATCGCGCGCCGTCGGAGGCGCGCTCCCGCACGGTCACAGACCCCCCCCCCTGCGCGTGTGACCGGCGGACCCGATGTCCGCCGGTCACTCGGCGATCGTCGGTGGAGAGGGAGAAAGGCAGGCGGCTGATGTAAACAAGCCGCCTGTCATTCTCCCCTGTGTAGGAATAGTGATCATACGGTTCTACTATGTAGGCCCGTTGATCATTGTTCCTACACCTCAAGCCACAGCCAATCACAGATAGAATCACGCCCCTAGGTAAACACATAACCCCTCCCTCTCAAAAAAGTTAACCCCTTCACTGCCAGTGTAATTTTACAGTAACAGTGCATATGTATAGCACTGATTACTGTAGAAATGTCACTGGTAACCCCAAAAGTGTCAAAAATGTCAGTCAAGGGTCCGATCTGTCCGCCGCAATGTCGCAAAAAAAAAAAATCGCAGATCGCCACCATTACGCGTTAAAAAAAAAAAAACAACAAAAATGACAAAAATTTTTCCCTTTGTTAGTAAACGCGATAACTTTTGCGCAAACCAATCAAAATACGCTTTTTGCAATTTTTTTTTACCAAACATATGTAGCATAAAACAAATTGGCCGAAAATGTTAAAAAATTGATTTTACACATTTTTTTGGGGGGGGAATTTCATATAAAAAAATGTGAACAATAGTTATTTTTGCAAAATTGTTGCTCTTTTTTTGTTTATAGCGCGTGATCAAAAACTCGCACAGGTGATCAAATACCACCAAAATAAACCTTTGTTTGTGGGAAAAAAAAGGACGTCAAATTCGTTTAGGTACAGCGTCGCACGACTGCGCAATTGTCCGTTAAAGTCACGCAGTGCCGAATCGCAAAATAGGCCCTGGTCAGGAAGGGGGTAAAATCTTCCGGGGCTTAAGTGGTTAATTTATGAAAAAATGTAATTTTGACACTTCTACTTCTGAAAGCATTCTTCATTTACAGCATTTTGTTTGCACATTAGTGTATAAATATCAATATACAGGCAGTCCCCGAGTTACGAACACCCAAGTTACGAACGACTCCTACTTATGAACGGATGTAAATTTCGGTCACTTGTGCTCCACGCTGGTCACAGTTACCGCTGAGCAGCCATCTTACACCGCCAGACACATTACACACTGCAGTAGTGTATGTATTGCATGGCCACAAGAACCCCAGATAACATGACTGCACGCCCAGAAGCACCCGAAACATCCCACATCCCTGCACAGGCTGAAGTTGCACTTACAAATGCACTGTTTCAACTTACAAACAAATTTGAATCTAAAGAACAAACCTACAGTCCCTATTGTGTTCGTAACACGGGGACCGCCTCTACCTTGAGTGGTAGATGTTAGTCTGAAAGAGTGTTCTTTCCTAGGCAGACCGCCCTTGATAACAATTATATTATGCTAAGACACCATGATTGAAAGAACTGAAATCCAATAAATGAGAGGGGTCTGCCAGGGACAGTCAGGCTGGAGAGGAAAAGAGCTAGAAGATGCTGGACATCCTCCTGCCAGGAAATATGGCAGGCTCTCTCCAATTTGCTGCAGCTTCTAATGAACATTGTGAGAAGCTCACAGTGTGCAGTGAAATCAAGGTAAGCGATTTCCGTACAGCACAGGAAGCTGTATAACTGTGCAAGACTGAAGGGAAGGCTGAAGATCAACTTTAAATTACTATGAAATCACCTTATAATTTGTAAATATCTTTACCGTGGTATGCTTTTGGAACAGCATGTTCCAACAGCTCAAAAATGTATGTAAATTATAGAAAGTTTAAAAAAAAAAAACATTTTACAGAGGGCTGGGTAAGGTTTGAAGTAACCTGTAATAAATGATTGCTGAATGAGAAATATTTTATTGTAACATACCCTACTTACCAACAATCCTATGAAAAAAGGTCTGAGCTTTGCCTACGGTCTCCACTTTAGGACATAATTGTATGTTGTGCCACACCACTACTAGCAATGCCACTCGCCCGCTTATAGGCTACTAGATTTCACTTTTTTAAATATTTTATTAAAGCTAGGAAGATGAGATATACAAAATAATATGCAAGCCATGAAATAAACACAGAAGATACATACATGAAGGAATGCATATTTGCATAGATAAATGATTTGCTCATGGAATTCTTAGATCTTCCCCAGCAAGTTTTTACAAAAGGGAAAAGATGAGATGAGAGAAACAGGTGCCAGGCCCTGTGCTCCACTTCTAAACTCAGCTGGCCAAACAATTTTTGCATTTTTTCCATTGCCTTTCTATTTTTTTCCTTACAGCTTTCAGAGTTTGTAAAAGACCCCTCCAAACCATATAATTTTTAAGGCCCCAAGATATTTGCGCAAATGTTTATCAAAAAATATTTGAAAATTCATTATTAGCAGATAAAAACAAAAGCAAATTTTACAAAATTCCTGCTAAAGATAAATCATTAACTTGTATTGAGTTAATAAACAACAAATATTTGTACATTTAACCACTTAAGCCCCGGAAAATTTTACCCCCTTCCTGACCAGGGCCTATTTTGCGATTCGGCACTGCGTGAATTTAACGGACAACTGCGCGGTCCTGCGACACTGTACCCAAATGAAATTGACATCCTTTTTTTTCCCACAAACAGAGCTTTCATTTGGTGGTATTTGATCACCTGTGCGATTTTTTATCATGAGCTATAAACAAAAAAAAAAAGAGCGACAATTTTGCAAAAATAACAATATTTTTCACATTTTTTTATATGAAATTCCCCCAAAAAAAATGTAAAAATCAAAATTTTTTAACATTTTCGGCCAATTTGTTTTATGCTACATATGTTTGGTAAAAAAAAAAAAAAAAAATCGCAAAAAGCGTATTTTGATTGGTTTGCGCAAACGTTATCGCGTTTACTAACAAAGGGAAAGATTTTTGTCATTTTTGGTGTTTTTTTTTTAACGCGTAATGGCGGCGATCTGCGATTTTTTTTCGGTACTGCGACATTGCGGAGGACAGATCGGACCCTTGACTGACATTTTTGACACTTTTGGGGGTACCAGTGACATTACTGCAGTAATCAGTGCTATATATATGCACTGTTACTGCAAAAATGACACTGGCAGGGAAGGGGTTAACTGTATTGGAGAGGGAGGGGTTAAGTGTGTCCTGGGGGCGTGCTTCTAACTGTATAGGGACATGGCTATTGGTGTAAAAACAAAGATCAACGGTCCTACATAGTAGAACCGTCTGATCTTAATTTTTACACCAGGGAGAATGATGGGCGGCTTGTTTACATAAGCCGCTCTGCCTTTCTCCCTTCACCGGAGCGATCGTAGTGTGACCGGCGGACATCGGGTCCGCCGGTCACACGCACTGACTTGTCAGTGGATGAGCCGCAATTGGCTCGCAAGTCAGTGACAGGCGAGTGACGTACCCATACGTCACTCTGCCTGGCCGGGGCTGACCGCCGCAGTATATAGTCGTGCGGCGGTCGGAAACCGGTTAGAATTGCACCTTTTTGTGAAATGGTGAAAATTGAACGTACACAAAAATTTAGATATACAAACTTCTCTAAAAATCTGGAGGATTTGATGTTTCACTCACAGCTTTCAGTTTGTGAAAGACACCTTAAACCATATATTTACCTGCACAGGGATGTACCTGTGTTCTGTGGACAGCATAAATTACAAAACTCTTGCTAAATTCTTATTAAGGCCTCGTTCACATGAGGTATACTAAAGTACATGCCCATGGAGCGCCGTGTTTACCTGCACGGGGATGCACAGGTGTGCAGGCAGTCCTACTTGTGTCAATTGAAACGCAGCAGCTGCATGGACAGATCTGGCATCCATGTGGGTGTAGATGCATGGCCCCAAACGCAGACAGTGTGAGTTCACTGACTTACACCCAACATGGATGTCAAGTTGGGAGCAATGGCTGTGTCCATGCAGCCGCTTTGCTTTACCCCAGTTGATTTGCACAGTCGAGCGGACACAGACCTGTCATCTGCCTGCTCAGTGGGGATCAGCAGAGAGATCCCCCGCTAAGCTCTGTGTCTTTTTTCTGTGATGCCAGCTATCTAATGACAGCTTCATTATAGGTGCCTCATTTAGCACCGCCATTTATAAATGGCACTCCAGAAATAGACGTCAACCCCCCCCCCCCAAGATGTATTTTTTTTACAACATAGTGGTAGAAAGAGGGCTAATGGAAGTGTATGCTCTTTAAAAGGTTCTGGCACTGGTAATATTAGACCGAAAAAGTAGTAACCAAAAGTAGACAGTGTACTTAGTTATTCCAGGTGGAAACGTTTAGTGTGCCTTGCAAGTCTTCATGCTTAAAGTAATATTAAACCATAGTTATTTCAATTAACAAAAAACAAACAAACATGTTATACACACTTGCTCTGTGCAATGGTTTTGCACAGAGCAGCCCCAATCCTCCTTTTCTGGGATGAAAAAAAATGCATAAAGGTAAAACACCATGAGGCTTTAACACCACTTTAATGCCTGCTGTAGTCCAGTATACCCCTGTAAAGTTTTCATGTTACCACAGCAGCACTGATAGGGTAGTCTGGGAAAGTGTTAAGTGTGACAAGCTCAAATGTCACTTGACCGTTTAGAGCCCTGGTGCCCGACCTGCGGCCCTTTGGTATATGATGGGCGACCCTCGGACCTTAGCAGTCTGTAGTGAGCACATTGATTAGGGTAAAATAACTGATCTCTTCAAGCCTAATGTAATATGTTCCCAGATTTGCATTGTCCTCCGCAGCATATCCCCTGCCAAAAAACTGGATTTTTGTCTTACCGTAAAATCCTTTTCTCTGATGTTCATTGATGGACACAGCTCCACATCTTCTTTGACCCTTGGATCCTTTGATCCATAGGAGTAGGACTAGGCGGAAAAGGAATTGACTACGCCTATAGGGCAGTCCCTGGGGGGTATACTCCTACTTCCTGCTATAGGACTTCAATTTTGTAACAAGCAGTGTCAGAAGAATACATAACCCCACTCACAGAGGGGTAGGTGCTGTGTCCATCAAACATCAGAGAAAAGGATTTTACGGTAAGACAAAAATCCAGTTTTCTCTTTTGTGCATTGAGGGACACAGCGCCATATCTTCTTTGACCCTCAGGACGTCCCAAAGCAGTGTCAACACGAGGGGTGGGAAAAACATAGCAATAAACACATTTCCCAAAGGCGATAAACTTAGTCAACCAGGTAAACCAGGAGCTCAACCAGGAACAACTGGAGCTCACTTACCAGGAAAAAAATATGCCCTCAAGAGGCAGGAGCCTCTGCAACAGCAGCCTGCAAAATTTTGCAGCTGAACGCAGCATCCGTAGATGCTAGTACATCCACTTCTGCACCATGGAACTGAGCACCATGGAACCACTCCAGGCAGTCCACCGCACCAACTTGGAATGGGGGTGCTGCTGGCCAGAGCTATGCTGCGACTCTGGTCGTGACCAGGGCTATGCGTCCTCGCAAAACGTTTAACTCGCTGGCCAGCCCCCGTCCATTGGCGCTACGTCGTGGCCAACCTGGAGCGTAGCTAAAGTTGGGTCAATGCTCGCTGGCCAGACTGGGAAGACCATAAGGATCTAGAAAGTGGGAGTATACCCCCTGGGACTGCCTCTGTAGGTGTGGTCAATTTATTTTCTGCCTAGTCCTACTCCTATGGAGAGCAGCATAACCCAAGGGTCAAAGAAGATGTGGAGCTGTGTCCATCAATGAACGAAAGATAAATGTATCCTGTCCACACTCTCTGACCCTCATTTCCTCTATTAGGTCTGCAGTTTCCCACAGTCCTCTCAAGCATTACATACACTGAACATTATGTGCGGCCCTTTGGTGATGTCAGGGGCCGCATTTGAGGCTCCTTTCAGCTCATAAGTTGACAACCACTGGTTTAGACAGTCCTGGCAGGGCTTACCAATACAGTATTTGGGGGTTACATAATTCTACCTTGCTCAGCTTTTTTTTTTGCTTTTTTATGAATTACAAAGATTATATCAAGGCCTCCATGGTATAAATAAATTCCTAGTTGTACAAATGCACTTCAAGGGGAACCTGTGGGTGTGGGGAAAAATTACTAAACAATTAGCAGGATCAAATAGCTGAGCAAAAGCTGTCAAAAAATCCCATTCATCCTCAAATTATCACTTGATGTCACAGAGATGTCCTGAGCCCCAAAAAGTAAATATATCTATAGTAGTTTTCTGATGGTTGCTTTTTGCAAAAAATGATATGCACTTCCCTTGAAACCCTCAGGTGACGGTGCCTGGGTCTGCTGACAGGTCATCCAGGTCCCTGGGCATTGCACTGTACAGTATTGTTGGTTTTCAATGCCTACAATCTGCCACTGACAGATTTCAGTGCAAAGTTTCTGAAAGTGCAAGCAAGAACCATATCCAACTTCAGGTTTTTATTGTTAAATCTTCATTGGAGAGATTTCCCCATTCTGTCCCTGTGACACAGGATTAGAAATGAACAGGTGCAGGTGTCACCTGGACAAAAAGACAGACAGAGAGAAAGCAAAAGGTTTGATAACCCTTCCCCATTAGGCCCCTTTCAGACTAGCGGACAATTCAGATCCGTCAGTGTTTCAGGCGGATCTGAACGGATGCCCCATGCATCTCTATGGGGCATCGGATGTCAGCGGAGACATGTCCACTGGCATCTGATCCGATCCGTCAAATCTGGATGGATGGAAATCCTATTTTCCATCCGTCCAGCGGATAAGATTGGATGAGAACGGACAGGCGGTCCGTTCTCATCCGATTCCCCCAGAGAGAACAGCAGGGACCTGATAGCTCTGTCTCCGCACACAGCGCGGAGACAGAGCTGCCATCCGCCTGCTCAGCGATCCCCCGCTGAGAAAAACAGAGTCCACCAATGGGCTCCCATGTGTGAAAGGGGCCTTATACTAAATAAACATACTTTTTTGCCATCTCGTTCCCTAAGGAGAGCCATCCTATCTATCACCTGTTGTACTGGTAACACCCAGTCCACCAGGAGAGGAAGGGAGGTTGACCCCCCCCCCCCCCCAACGGAGGCACAGACAACACAGAAAAATGACAGGTTTAACCACTTGACCCCCAAAAGATTTACCCCCCTTCATGACCAGGACTTTTTTGCGATGCGGCACTGCATTACTTTAACTGGCAACTGCGCAGTCATGCAACGCTGTACCCAAATAAAATGTCTTTTTTCCCTACAAATAGAGCTTTCTTTTGGTGGCATTTGATCACCTCTGCTTTTATTTTTTTTACGCTATAAACAAATAAAGTGCGACTATTTGGGAAAAAAAAATACAATATTTTTTACTTTCTGCTATAAAATATACCCAATAAAAAAAATGTAAAAAAAAAATCTAATTTCTTCATCAATTTAGGCCAATATGCTTCTGCTACATTTCTTTGGTAAAAAAATACTCCCAATAAGCGTGTATTGATTTGGTTTGCGCAAAAGTTATTGCGTCTACAAACTATGGGATATTTTTATGGCATTTTTATTATTTTTACTAGTAAAAAAAAACCCCAACTTTTTTTACTTTCTGCTATAAAATACATCTAATAAAAAAATGTAAAAAAACACATTTCTTCATAAATTTAGGCCAATATGTATTCTGCCGTTTTTGGTAAAAAAAATCCCATTAAGCGTATATTGATTGCTTTGCACAAAAGTTATAGCGTCTACAAACTATGGGATATATAATGGATTTTTTTTTTAACTAGTAATGGCAGCGATCAGCGACTTATAGCGATACTGCAATATTGCAACAGACATTCGGACACTGACAGTCACTGTTTGGGAACCAGTGACACTAATACAGTGATCAGTGCTAAAAATATGCACTGTCACTGTATTGACACTGGTATGGAAGGGGTTAAACATCTAGGGCAGTCAAAGGGTTAAATGTGTGCCTAACCAGTGTTTAGGTGTACTTTGTGTGGTGCTTTCACTAGGGGAAATAAAAGATTTTATTCCTTGCTTTGCGGGGAAAGAAAATCTATTACTTCCCCACTGACAGGACAGGGCTCTGCCTTGTTTACATAGGCAGGGCTCTGCCCTGTGTGAATTAATGACGATCGTCGGCAGTAATCCATTGGCTGGCACCCGGTGATCGACATCTACTGTGTTTAATCACAGCTTGGCCGGGTTGCTGCGGCATGCACATGCACCCCCTACCTCGAATGGTCAGATCCCGTACTAGAAACATGATCTGGCGCAGCCGAGCTGCCTTGCCACTGTATATGTAAGTTATACAGTCGGCAAGTAGTTAATAACCCTATTTGCCACATACAAAATAAAAACAAATTTGGCAGCAGTAAGGTTGCCATATTTTAGCGCTTCACAAGCCGGTGACTAGACAGTGAAAGGAGAACTGGCGTCACTTTTTCACTCTGCACTCTCTTCCTTTCAGCATGCTCCTTGTTAGCATATAAGTACTGCAGTACTATGAATTGGCTCCTTCAGCTGCTCCTCCCTTTACCAATTCTGAGCTCTGCTGTACAATAATTGCAAAAGGCCAATACCAATTTAAGTTTAGGTACTCTACCTTGCTTGCATTTATAAATATTGTATTCAGGAGTACAGGGCTGCATTAATTGGTGTCCTTCATATCAACCAGGGGTTCAGCTTTCAATGGAGAATTTGGCAGAAAATGAACCTTAGAAGGAAATGGGCAAATCAAATACACAAAAGGCACATGTAGAAAACTGCTTCTTTAAACGAAAATGTTACGTTTGTTGGAAAGTGTGGACATTTTGTCCCAATGGAAACGGCAGTTCCAGGAACTAATTAATATTTCATTAACATAAAATATGACTCACTGTATGGCTGGACTGCCAGCTGATGAGATGGCCCTGGGTGGGGCAGGCCAGGGGCACCCAAAGGTGGTGGGTCATCGTGGGCAGTGCCGGACTGCTGTAGTGCCAACTCAACCTCCTCATCGGTTAATCCTAGAAAAAAAAAGAACAGATAAAAGTCAGATCTTTCCTGCTCCTCCGACATCGCTGAGCTATGGTCTGATATTCCAATAAAAACAACATCGTCCAATTCCACTGCTGTCATGTTAAAATATAAGCCAGAAAGGAAAATAGACAAAACGTGAATTATAGCGCTCAATCTCTCAGACTCGGAGTCTGGGCGGAGAAATTGTTTGAGGTTTGATGTTTCTCATTCAATTTGCTTAATTTCTCAGCAATTTTATTACTGCAGCTGAAGTCTGATACATTGCAAGCTCCTCATCAACGGCAAACATGGCTCATTTTCATTTGCTCCGTCCGCCATTAACTCCTCTGTCACTGGGAAGTTGGGCTGCAGGATGGGTGGGGGGGGGGGGGGTGAAGACATTGTGAAATTGTCCTGGTTAAAGGTTAGTGTCCTTGATTCAGCTCACGTAAAACCCCCACAAAACCAGACAAAAAGAAAAGAGAATGAAAAAAACTAACCAGAGCTAATTATGTAAAGAGGCAGCTCGTTAAAGTGCATCATTACTACAGAGAAGGAGAAGAAGTCTATATTTTATGACAAACGCAGAAATAAAAAGGAAATCAAAAAGCTCACAAAGTGATTATATGAACAGAGAATGGAATACCAAAAGAATGCCAAGTAGTGCCGCTGGCGGATTTGCCAGGGGCTGTTACATATTTGACCAAGCTTGGTGTCTATGGCGGGACAGGACAATTCTGAGATTAAATGCTTCTAAAATCTTACAACTTCTTCCCAACTTTTTAGAAGCATTTGTAAGGTTGTTAGAAGCACCACTGAGATCCCCTTTAACCTACAAAAACAGTGATAACACATTATTTGATATAAATCAGTGTAGCTCAAACTTTAGTAAATCACGTACCACCATAAGAGTTTCTGCAATGTCAAAGAACTGATTGCAATAAGTGACCTCCATCATCCATCTACACCACCAGTATCCAGAAAGGACATAGTCTTCTTCAGAATGCTTACTATTGCAGACACTTAAGCCCCGTACACACGTACCGATTGTCGGCCGAACGATCGGCCGTCTTTTGTCCAGTGCTGTCGTGTTGGTTGAAAAGTGCTCAAGACTGCACATGAATTTTGCCGGCCAACAACAACCAACTTCAGAAGTGATGTCATGTGATGGTTAACTTTCCGTGTGTTTTTTCTTCTCTGAGCATGCCCAGTCTTGCTCATCTGCTTTTTGTCGGCCGAAATCTGTACTGACTGAGGAACAATCGGGCGTTCTTTGTTGACCTACAAAAATTTTATAGCCTGCACACCAGATTTTGTTAGGCCGAAAAGTCGCAGTCGGTTGTCGGAAGCATCATACTAACAAGCCGACAATCGGCCGATCGGACGTTGGCCGAACATTTACGGCCGACAATCGGTACGTGTGTACGGGCCATTATGCTATTACTTCACAGCTCGTCGTTATTAAATGGCATAAGTGATCATATTCTACAAGTGAGTAGTCCATCTCAGAGTTGCTGTGAATCATCCATAAAGAACAAGAACCAGCAGTGGGTGTACATTGAACACTTGGGGAAACAGATTCTACTGTCTACTGTCAGATTCTACATCCGACTCTATTGTGCTTCAAATATAGGGAAATGTATGATGTAACAATTCTTCCTGGTAGAACCTGGGATTTCTACCTTGGCAACAGCTGGTCAACCATAAGTTATAAAGGCTTTCCAAAAAACGCTCCATAACAGTCTTTCAAGAAAGTTCCAATGTTGTCAATAAAATACTAACATTTGGAGTTACAATGTAATTCTCAATGGACCTCATCTGGCCTAAGATGTTTCTAAAGCCCCGTACACACGCAACGATTATCGGCCGACCGATCGTCCGTCTTTTGTCCAGAGTTGTGTTTTGTTGGTTGGAATGTGCCTAGACTGCACACGAATTTTCTCGCCCAACAAAATTCTACTTCAGAAGTGATGTCATGTGTTGCTTTGCTTTCTTTGTGTTCTTTCTTCACTAAACATGCCCAGACTTGCTCATCAGATTTTTCCCTGTCGAAATCTGTACTGACTGCACGAAAATCGGCCGTTGAGTTGACGGCCAACAAAAATTTTATAGTCTGCACACCAGATTTTTTCGGCCGAAAAGTCGGAGTTGGTTGTCGGAAGCATCATACTAACAAGCCGAAAATCGTCAGATCGGTCGTCGGATGAAAATTCCCTGCCAATTTTCGACGCGTGTGTACGGGGCTTAAGGAAACATCTTTTGTGTCTGCAAGTACTTGCATTAGTCTTCAGATCCATGTTAGCCCGTATGGAAAACCCATAGATCAGCCTGGCTCAAACTTTTCAATACAGAGGAAACCTTGAATTAACTTTTAGATCCCAGGAAACCCCTGCTAAAAATGAATATATCTACAACTCATGATACATTAGTGTGATGGTCAGTGGGAAGAATGCTCATTACACTTGTGGTCATTGGGAATAATTACCCCCTTACAAATAGCTAAAAAAATCAATGGTGTTGTTGGGAACTTTTCTGAGAGGTAGAAATTGCTCATTGCTCAAGGAAACCCTAGCAACGGAACCCTTGTTGAGAAACCCTGCCTTAGATCCTACACCCAAACTGTACACAGGGCTTTAACTTCTGCTTCTCTCATTCAACTGTCCACTACCCACTGAAGTTCTGGCATCTGACATATCCTTATTGTGGCATTTTCCAGCGTAAAGACAATATAAATTCATTCTATGGGTTTTTACCATGACTAAGTGTCCCAAAATCTGTTAAAAATCTAGATTCTGTCTATGAAGGCAAGTATCAAATTGCTTGTTGTACACAGTAGAGTAACTTAGATTTTACTTTGCGAAAAGCAAGAGAAATAATTTCCACATCTGATCTAGTGTAGCCACCTAACATATGTGTTAAATCAACCCAGGGGCTTCAATATGTCTGAGGCACCTTCAGACAGAAGAGAACTTCGGTATATCCTAGTTAGTAAAGTATAATTGAGATAAGGTCTTACATGTATTGGTCCTTCTTGACATCCCACAGCCAAGCACTCTCGGGGAAGTTGATTATTCTCCACTAAAATGCTTCCTTTTTATATTAAAATGCCCCCTTCCAACCCCCCTTCTTATATTTAAATGCCCCCTTCCACCTCTTCTCTCAAAACATGCATATTTGTCCAATGCAAATTTGCACATTCGTACAATGATCTTTCCTAAGAAAGACCACTGAGCGGGTGTTTCACACATGTACTGTTGGCTGCCATCTGAGGACTGTAGCCATTCTTAAGCCCCCACTAATAACATTTTTGGCTCTTTGATAATAATGATTGAAAGCCAACCTCATAAGTATCACCTCTCTCTATGGAATCCACAATGCTTTAGTTGATCAACGCTGAGTGCCTGAGATCCTTAAGGAGATAAAGTTTTCTGATTTGAAGGCTGAATGTAAAAGTGCCTTCAGTGTCCTTATATACTAAAACAAATAATGCCGCGCCAGACAAATTGAGTATAGTAATAATATATAAGTGCTCCCAGTGTCCAATCACAAATAAATGTATAAATAATATATATGTGCTCCCAGTGTCCAAACATATGAAAATGATATAAAGCAAAAAGTGACTCGTGAACCAAGAGAGGTCCTCACATTTGTGATCGGCACTGCATCTCGTGATGTGCTTCACTTCACCACCACCAAGAACTCCAAGCCTCTCACCTTAATCTCTGACCCAAGAATCATTCCGGGTCAGAGGCAGCTTTACCCACTAAGGGTCAGAGGATGGGATACAAATCTTCACTGGGACGATAATAAAGAATCCGAAGGTGGGTAAATCTCTCACCAAATACAGGTACCAGGCATGAAAGGAAAGTAAACAAAAGATCTAATGCTCCCTGTATGGATGAATAAAAGTGCTAGTTTATTTAGGAAATGTACTCACAAACAAGCACTAGACCAGTGTATATAAAGACACGTTCCACACAGCTGAGAGGATGTGACGTCCAGCAGGATAGGCAAGATCCAGCAGGATAGGCTCCGCCCCCTATACGCGTTACGTGTTTGCAAATGAGCGGTGACTTCAACAGTAAGCGTCCTTGCCCTGAACCATTTCTATGCTGGGTTGGTGGCGTTCTCTTTTGTCAACCCCCTGACAGCATTTTGGGTCCGCATGACTCCTTGTGGGTTCCCCGCCGGGTGTTCTGGTCCGGTATAGCACCTGGTGGCCTGGAGGGAGTGTCTGTTCTTTTAACTGGTTCTGGTGATGTTCATCAATAACGTATGTTGATTAGGATTTCCCCGCTATGCCCCCTGTAGAAGAGCTATATTCTCTAATTGAAACCTGTTGGGCCATCATCTGGATATTGCATGAGAAATATCTATAAACACATGACCAACAATATTTTCATAAGGTTTTTGTTCAGTGACTATATTATAATGGAACCATATATGTAGGTTATATATTTCTGATTCCTTTTAATTATGTATAAATCTATAAATACTTTAAAAAAATGTGTGTCATTTTGTTGCCAGAAAAGTCCCAAGGGGAACTGGTAGTATGTGTCACATTCTGTTAGGGATGTGGCAGCTTTTTACTCTTTTAGGGTGTTCCTAGTTCATTTTTGTTACCTTATAGTTTTCTTGCCTTTTTGCCAGCAGGCAATTTGAGGAAGACAGAAAATACGAACTGGTGACCCATGCTAGGTAACCGTGAGCTGGCTTATGCCTCGTACACACGCAACGATTATCGGCCGACCGATCGGCCGTCTTTTGTCCAGTGTTGTTGTGTTGGTTGAAATGTGCTCTAGACTGCACACAAATTTTCTCGGCCAACAACAACCAACTTCCGAAGTGATGTCATGTGCTGGTTTACTTTCCGTGTGTTTTTTCTTCTCTGAGCATGCCCAGTCTTGCTCATCTGATTTTTGTCTGCCGAAATCTGTACTGACTGACGGAAAATCGGCCGTTCTGTTGACGGCCAACAAAAATTTTATAGCATGCACACCAGATTTTGTTCAGCCGAAAAGTCGCAGTCGGTTGTCGGAAGCATCATACTAACAAGACGAAAATCGGCAGATCGGATGTTGGCCAACAATCGTTGCGTGTGTACGAGGCATTAGAAGGAGAACACAGCTACAGGGATACCTTTTTCTTTTTCAACCAAACCCCTTATATTTGCAGAGTGCCATCAGGGAACAGAAAATTTTTTGACAACAATAGTAATAGCACAAAAACGAGCAACAGCTGCAACTGAAGCAGTAGTGCGATCTGTTGACTTCAACACAATATAACATATATAATGATATGGTGGAGAAAGCAATGGTGAGTAGTAACCTACAGCAACCATAAGTAGAAACCACCAGCAGGCAATTGGATTTTTCGTTACCTGGAATCAGGTCTGTGGAAGGTGACTGGCTGCTAGGTTTTGCTCTTTTTGCACATAGTTTTATTAACAAGAAGACAACAAAATCAAAGTATTGTGGCTTCAGCGCTTAATAATTTGCGGACTTTATTTACACGTATAATGCAACATACAACAAGGGCATCAAAGACACAAGGACCCCGTCCCGCCAACGCAAGGATGATAAGAGGTTAACAAGAGACGATTGTCCGAGAGAGAAGGACGCTGAAGCGTCGGCTGTTATTATAAACTCCTTGCCGTTGTTTATCACCAGCCTGACTAATGCAGTTTTTTTTTTTTTTGTTTCGAATAATCTAATGCAAATTAGACACACGCGTCTCCCAGTTGATTGCTATCTGAGCTGAATAATCTGCGAGACACCAAGGGGACACAAGGCAAGGACTCGGAGCTGAGTAAAATGGCTTGACAGTCGCTCAGTAACCAGCTAAAAAACCTACTGCAAGCAGAAATGTTCTGAGGCAACACAGAGGCTTTTCAACACAACTTGTGAATTATTTTGCCGATTTCTACTAACTACTTCGCAAAGAACTATTTGCTTTAAAAGTGAATGAAAAATATATCAACAATAATATTTCATGAGAAAAAAAAAATTAATGTTCCTCTGTCCAACTGGAATTGTCCGATATTGCCTCTGTTGTGCACAAATCTAGGCCCATAAACACAAAATTTGACCAGTTTGTGTAGGGCACTTGAGTTCCTCCTCACCAGAGACCTCAACCCACCACTGAACCCCTTTGGAATTAACTGGAATAATACTGAATTGGTACAAATTCCCACAGACACACTCCAGAATGGAAATTGTACCTACAATGAGGGGTTAAATCTTTATCCGTGCCCGTAGTTTTGGAAATAGAGATTCAGAAATTGTACATCCATATGATATGATATGTTAACGTGACAAATCATCTGTAATTCCTTTTAGACACTCTAATGACTTGCACATTGTAGTTAGAAGGCAACACCACTATTTACTAAAACAGGGTTCCTTAGAACCCTAGAGATTCCACCAGAGGTTGCTAGGGTTTCCTTGAGCTGCGACTAATTGACCTCCCATTTGATGGGGCCTGCATACTGTTCCAAAGCCAACGCCACTTGGCAGAATCAATGATACCGATGATCTTTTTAACTCTAAGGGTGGCATTCTGACCACCACGATAAAGGGGCATTCTTCCTACTGACCCCCAATCAACTTGTTTTAGGGTTCCTCAACAAGGTAAAAAAAAAAAAAAAAAGTTGAAGGCGGCCACACTATACTATGTGTACCATCTATTTCCCATTAGATCAACCCCATTCCTCACCCCTTTCCCTCATGCCCTAGTGCCTGCAATATGTTATCATTAGTCAAAGCATTTGGCCCTACCTGATCCATAATGTACAACCTCAAACTCTCAGTCTATTTGCTGCTTCATAGGGTACAGTAAGAATGAGCTTCAGTCAGTAACTTTGTCTAGGACAGGGTGGTGCCATTAACCTACTGCAGGCAGAATTAAAAATGTCCTCATTCTTACCCACTCCCCCCCCCTAGTGATTACTCCTACCATACATTATAACTTCACATTCACTTCAGCAGTGACTGATCTATGTCAGATACACTATATTACCAAAAGTATTGGGATGCCTGCTGTAACAGAACCTTACCTTTGACAGGGAATATTTGTGCCTACCTGGTTCATGTGTGTGAAGGATTTCCCAGCAACCATTCGGTTATTTACACTCCCTGCTATCATATCTCTCTTTGCACTGTGAGCCCCAGGAAGTGACTCCTTATATGGACATTCAATGAAGTCAAGGTATGGCCAGCCTAGAGACGGAACGTCTGCTGATTAACGATGCGCTTTTGTCTACATTATGTTGATTTGGGCTGAGGCAGCTTTTGTTAAGTGTGGTAATGACCTTACCTATTTGTCTGGGTGGATGTCGGGCCATTGTTTAAGTAGCGTCTGATATACTCCCTAGGTGTATATAAGCCTGTATTCTTGTTTCAATAAACTGTTTTTTTTTTTTTCTTGACCCTTCAAAACGTAGCCGCGTTTCGTTCCTGGAGGGGGATTTTACTGCATTATTACCTGGTCGTTCAACAGCTGAACCTGACTCTCCTCTTGGATCTTATGGTTGGGATTATACTACTCCATTACTACACAGGGACTTGCTGGGAAAAAGGACGTCTCCAACGGCTGATACCCTCTCACCACCTGGGTAGCCGTTACACCTGCCTTTACATGCACATGAACTTTAATGGCACCCCAGTCTTAGTCAATAGGGTTCAATATTGAGTTGGCCCACCTTTTGCAGCTATAACAGCTACAACTCTTCTGGGAACGCTGTCAACAAGGTTTAGGAGCGTGTCTTTGGCAGGTCTCGACAAACCCCAGAAAATCGGGTCCTGGCGCCTGGGCTTCTGCCAGCCTACTCACCGCCGGCACTCCTACTGCTTTCATGTATGCTGCTAAAGTCTGCCATTTGCCCTGATGCCTAACACTTTATGCACGAGCAGCAGATCTTGCAGCCAGCACAAAATGCCTAAAAGCTGTACCGCTTGACAGGCCGAGTTATTTCCACCGGAGAGGTTAACGTCAGTACTGGCCCGCCTCTCTAAGATGATGTCATTCCCAGGCCAGGGACCTATAGCGGTGCGGGAGCGGAGTGTTGACAGCGTCCTCTGTTCAATCCTGCACTGGGTGCAAGAAGAAGCCTGAAAGCTGTACAAATTATCAGGCAGAGCTATCTCTGCCGGACAAGTGAAAGTCCATTCCGGCCTGCCCCTCTAAGTTGACATTTCTGGGCCAGAGAGAGTACAGCGCAGCGTGGGAGTGGATAGTATTAGATGTAAGGTACATGAAATAAGTTGCCATGTTTACGGTTTCATGCAAAAATGCTCAGCTGGTGTTTATGGGTTGACACGTTTCCTGCAAAAGACTTCAAGTCATATACAACCTAGAGCTCTGCTTTGTTCCCAGTGAAGTCCTAGTCAGATTGAGCAAGATGCTAAAACTGCAGCATGTAGGATTTTTTGAGGGTGCAGCTTAACCTATCATGCCTCTAAAACTTAAACCCAAATGGTCTAGATTTTAGGTAAAGTTTATGATGTACAAAAAAATGCTTAAGATGGGGGGGCTAGATTGGCATTTTCACCCCAGCCACCAAGTGACCTGGTCACACCACTGAAGCAGAGCCAAAGTTGCTCTCTACAGACTGGCACCCCCGCGCAACCTCCGGCCCCTCAACCAGCAGACCCACTACCACCGTGCAGAAGGCTCCCCCCACACTCCCCTTTCCACCAGCCAATCCGTGCGCACCATGGTCCCCCAGTCCTCCTTCTCACCAGTGCCTGTGCACAAGCTATAGACAAGCAGGGAGGTGAGCAGAGCCCAGGCCACACAGCATGCCACATACAACACACACATCAAAAACCTCAGCCCCAACAACTTCAAGTGTCAAATCCCCACACCCCGAGAGCCCCAAAGGGACACGCATCCCCCTAAACAACCCAGTGGTAAAACGGCCATACCCAGCAGCATGCCCGGCTCCAGTCCCTTCTATGTGCAAATTCAAGATCTGCCATCTCCATCATCAAAACAAAAGCCCTGTTAGTAAAAAACAAAAAACAAAACAAAACAAAACTGGCTCCTAACTTTTTTTTAACAGGCTACTTGATTCAAAGCAAATTTGTCAAACCCTGGTCTATGGGATTGTTTGACCATTTTTCCAGAAGCGCATTTGTGGGGTCAGGCATTGATGTGGGCAAGAAGGCCTGGCTCGCATTCTCCAATCAAATTCACCCCAAAGGTGTTCTATCGGGTTGAGGTCAGGACTCTGTGCATGCCAGTCAAGTTCCTCCACCCCAAACTCGCTCATGCATATCTTTATGGACCTTGCCAAGGGGCCAGAACAAGCCCAAAAAAAAAAAAAACCCACACCATAATTCCCCCTCCACCAAATGATTTGGACCAGTGCAAAAAGCAAGGTTCATAAAGACATGCATGATTGAGGATGGGGTGGAGGAACTTGACCGGTCGGCAGAGTCTTGAGCCCAACCAGATAGAATGCTTTTGGAATAAATTAGAGTGGAGACTGCGAGCCAGGCCTTTTCATCCTCATCAGTGCCTGACCTCACAAATACGGTTCTGGAAGAATGGTCAAACATTCCTATAGACACACTCCTAAACCTTGTTGATAGCCTTTCCAGAAGAGTTGAAGCTGTTATGGCTGCAAAGGGTGGGCCAACTCAATATTAAACCCTACAGACTAAGACCGGGATGCCATTAAGTTCATGTGTGTGTGTAAAGGCAGGCGTCCCAATACTTTTGACAATATAATGTGTATATGTGATCACAGCTATGAACTGAAGAGGCACCAGGACTGCATCCTTTGTGAGATGGCATCTCAGTCCAGGAAGTAGATGGTGCTCCTTTATGATGCTGGAACAAAAATGGCATCGCCCTTCTGAAGTGAAACGTAGAGAAAGGCACTGCCAGGGGGAGGCTATGTGAGAGGTAATACATACCTGGAAATATCATGCCTTCACACCCTTTGACATGCATGCAATTATCATGAAGGAATATTTGTGATGCTAGGTTAATTTTAGAAATACAATAAAACCTTTGTATAAGCAGCATATCTTAAAAAAAAAAAAAAATTTAGACAATAAATACACTTGTGGTGTGCAAACATGTTAGGAAAAAGCAAATGTTAGAAAGCATTTAAATGTTTCCGAGTCATGAAATGCTCCTGTAACATTTTGCTGTGCACAGAAATGGATCTATAATTTTCATTATCCAGAGGGGCTTTGCTAATATTGACCTCACCCAGGTTATATATATTTATGGTACAAAGGGAGGGGGAGAAGGTTGTGATGCTCAGAGTCTTTAGCTTAGGCAGCGGCTCAGAAAATGGGAGCCATTAGTCCTGTCAACTCCTGCTGGGCGCTTGCCCGTTTCATGGCTTTTGGGTCAGCCTCACTGACTTTAACATCAGCAAGATTAGAGCCCCAGCCAAGTGTCAGCGGCACTGTTTGCAGGTCTTACCACCCTTACGGTTTTATTTAACGGGCCAAAGAGCTATGCTCTCTCATAATATCTCCAAGGTACCCTAAGTATAAGTATTACCGGTAGATGTAATCTCAAGACGCTGGCTGTGTGGGAATCCTGTACCGGTATACCGTATGTACCATAGCTTCGGCTACATACAGTATACCGCGCTGAGCCAATCACAGTGAGCGATGTATTCTATTATTGAATGCAAAGCCTGCAAGGATTGGCAGAGTCAGAGAGGCAGGCTGATGTTATAGAGGGGAGGGGGGGGGGGAGATACTCAGAGATAGCCATGGCAATCTTACCTGGAAGAAGTGGGTACCTGTTCCCCCTCTGCCCCAAAACGTGTCAAATGTGGCAGTGGAAGGCCATTGGCTGCATGTTTGGGGTAGTCGTCCTGCTGCAGAAAAAATTTGGGGCCAATCACACACCTCCCTGATGGTATGACATGATGGATAAGTATCTGCAGCAGGACAATAAACTCATACATACAACCAATGTCATTAAGAACTATCTTCCTCATAAAGAAGAACAAAGAGTCCTGGAAGTGATGGTTTGGCCCCCACAGAGCCCTGATCTCAACTTCATGGAGTCTGTCTAGGATGACCTGAAGAGACAGAAGGATTTGAGGCAGCCGACATCCACAGAACATCTGTGGTTAGTTCTCCAATATGTCTGGAACAACCTAGCTGCCGGGTTTCTTTAAAAACTGTGCTGGTGTACCTAGAATTGATGCTGGTTTGAAGCTAAAGGGTGGTCATAATATTGATTTGATTTAGATTTTTCTTCTATTTGTTCAATTTGTATTTTGTAAATAAAAAAAATAAAAATAAAAATAAAATATACCTTTTTAAAGCAATATTATTTTAGATTTTATTTGCCTATACATACATGCATCATACACACACACTATATATATATATATATATATATATATATATATATATATATATATATGTGTGTGTAAATAAAATGGGATTTTTTTACTTACCATAAAATTTATTTCTCTGATGTTCATTGAAGGACACAGCTCCTGGTATTCATAACCATTGGGTTATACTGCCCCCTACAGGAGTGGGAAACTAGGAAGAAAAGAGTTCTGGCTACACCCATGGGCAGTCTTAGGGGGTATACTCCCTCTCACTGCTATAGTCATTCAGTTTTGTTACAAGCAGTGTCAGGAGAATAATAACTCCACAGAGGGGTGGGTGCTGTGCCCGTCAATGAACATCAGAGAAATGTATTTTACGGTAAGTCAAAAATCCCATTTTCTCTTTTGTTCATTGATGGACACAGCTCCTGGTATTCATAACCATTGGGAAGTCCCAAAGCAGTGTTAAACATGAGGGGTGGGAACAACCAAAAAATAAAATTCCAAAGGCTAAATATTAGCCAACCAGGCAACAGGAGCTCTACCAAACAACTGGATCCCATCTGAAAAAAACAAAACAATACACCCTCAAAGAGGATCAGGTCCTCTTAAAGAGCAGCCCGCAAAACCTTGCTGCCAAAGGAAGCATCTGCAGATGCCAACACATCCACTTTATAAAACTTTGTGAAACTGTGCAATGACGACCAGGTGGCCGTCTTGCAAAAATGCGTCACTGACACCTGATGACGGAAAGCCCAGGAAGCCCTAAGCGCCCTAGAAGAGTGCGCATTGACAGGGAAAGGAGGAACCCGACCCCTGATGGAATAGGGCTGAACCACCGTCTGTTTGATCCATCTCAAAATGGTCACAGAGGAAGCGGACAACCCTTTTCGAGGTCCATCCGTGAGCACAAAGAGTCTGACTTCCTGAAAGACTCTGTAGCTGCCAGGTACACCATAATTGCCCGGACCATATCCAAGGCATGCATAGCAATTTCCTTTGAATGTTTAGGCCTTGGACACAGGGAAGGCAACACAAGGTCTTCATTCAAATGAAAATCAGAGACAACCTTTGGAAGGAAAGACGGACAGGTGGCGAAGAACCACCTTATCCCTGTGAATCACCAGATAGGGTGAACGACAGGATAAAGCCGCCAGTTCCAACACTCTGCATGCAGAGGTGATAGCCACCAAAAAGGCCACCTTCTGGGATAGCGAAAGCAGGGGAATCTCCCAAATATAATTTCAAAGGGAGGCTTCTGTAGAGCTGAAAGCACCAAATTGAGATCTCAAGGCGGAAACGGAGCCCGCACTGGAGGAACCTAATGTTGGACACCATGAAGAAAAGTATGCACCAGGGAGTGTGTGGCCAAAGGTCGTTGGAAGAAGACCGCCAAAGCTGACACCTGGCCCTTGATGGTACTTAAGGGCAACTTCTGTTCAACCCCCTGTTGAAGGAAGGTTAAGATCCAAGCCACCGAGAAGGAGCGAGGATGAACTCCAAGCAACTCACACCACGCAATGTACGTCTTCCACGTACAATGGTAGATCTTCCTAGAAGTAGATTTCCTAGCTTTCAACAGTGTAGGAATCACTGACTTACATAAACCCCTATCCTTCAGCACCTGGCTTTTAACAGCCAAGCCATTAAAGCCAGCGACTGTAAAGCAGGATGGCGGATCGATCCTTGGGACAGCAGATCCTCCCTGAGAGGAAGCTTCCAAGGAACGCCAGAAACCAGCCGTACAAGATCGCTGTACCAAGCCCGAAGAGGCCAGTCCGGAGCCAACAAAATGACCGGAATCCCTCCTATCTCGATCCTGCGAAGAAGTCTGAGCAGAAGCTTGAGAGGAGGCAAGGCGTAAATCAGCCGATACCGACCCCCAAGGAGCCACCATCACGTCTGTGGCATCCGCCAGAGGATTCCTCGACTGAGCCACAAACCTCTGAACCTTTCTGTTGAACCGAGACGCCAACAGATCCACCTCGGGGATACCCCACTGGGGACACAGCTGATGAAACCCCTCCGGATGAAGGGACCACTCCCCTTGGTCCAACGCCTGCCGACCAATGCCTGAGGTAATCTGTCTGCCAATTTTCCACTCCAGGAATGTGTACAGTGGAGAGGGCTGGAATGAACCGTTCTGCCCACCTTAGAATGCCGGCTAACTCCAGAGCCGCCAGGACACTTCTTGTGCCCCCTTGGTGATTGACATAATTCACGGCTGTGGCAATGTCCGATTGAATGTGCACTGGACAACCCTGAAGACGATCCGTCCAATGATCCAGACACAGTCTGATCGCTTGGAGTTCCAAGCCATTGATCATTAGTCTGGACTCTTCCAGCATCCAGATCCCCTAAACAGAATGCTTGCCAAGGACATCTCTCCAGCCGGACAGGCTGGCATCCGTGGTGACCAGTGTACAATTCAAGGGGAGGAAGGAATTTCCTAGCCGAAGCGCCGGAGAACGAAGCCACCATATCAGGGACTCCTTCGCTCCCTGACCCAGATCTAATTGTCCAGAGACTATGTAGTCTTGTGCCATTTGCTCAGAATCTCCCTTGCAGGGACCTGGTATGGAACTGTGCAAATGGAACCGCCTGAAAGATAGACACCTTCAGGCCCAGCAACCGCATGTACAGCCCCAAACAGGCTCTGTAAGCGGTCGGAGGACAGGCGCAAGTTGGAAGGAAAAAACCTTGCCGGGGGACAAGAGCGAAACTAAATCTTGTAGCCGGACCGAATGACTTTGTGGACCCACTTGTCTTGCACCAGGGAAGTCCACGGATGCAGAAACCAGCAAAGACATCTCCCCACCACCGATAGGGGTGAAGGAGCCTTATTCACGCGTCTGGAGAAGCCCGAGCTTGGCTTGCCAGACCAGGTTTGTTTGGATCCTCCTGAAGAGGTCCTGAAAGTCTTCGAGCCCTTGTCAACCCTGAGGGATGAAAAAACTTCTTATGAGCCGAGAAGGCAGGCCCATGTCTACGACAAGGTTCCTTGCCCTTAGTAGCCTGCGGAAGAAAAGTATTTTACCCCCCTGTGAGACTTTTTAATCTAGGGTAGCTCCAAACAGGCCATCTCCTTGGAAAGGAATGGAAGATCCTTGGAAAGGAAGATCAGTCAAGGCCTTTTTTTTTTTTTTTTTTGAAGCCTGATCCGCAAACTAGCGCTTGAGCCAAAAGACACGCCGAAGAACCACTGCCAAAACAGAGGTCAGCCGGATCCTTAAAGGCAGGGGACTCTTCAACTGGGATCATGATTGCCTTGTTTATTCTGGAAACTGGGGGGTCCACCACCGGTGGCACAGTCCACTTCTTAAGAAGGAACTCCTCATAGGGGTAATGCCTAGTTAAGCGATTAGGAACTCCATGGGGGAAGCTTTGGTCAGCCCCACTCTTTTGCGACAATTCTGTCAAAATAGGCAGGGAAAGGAAACACCTTTGCCGCTCTGGATGGCTTGTGTGCGCCTCCGTCACAGCTTCAGCTGCATCCTCCCACATCTGCGGCAGCCGAATCATATTCAGGAACTGATGAGACAGATGAGGCATGGGAAGGCGGGGGGGGGGGGGGCACTTTTTGCTAGCCAATCGCCAAAAGCCACCTCCCCCCAGGACACAAGGGACTCCAGGATTGCCCTTAGTGCATGGATAGATAGTTGGAACCCGGAGGGGATCAGGAGGGGAAATGTGCTCCAAAGACTGCATGAGCCACCAGGGGGACCCCAGAAAAGGTGTAAAACATTGCTAAAGGACAACCCCCACTGCGCTGGCAGCACCACCCAGTCGCCAGGCACAAAGCGATCTTTAGCAGAGAGGGAGAGGGCCCCACCAGACCAGAAACAAGCGCCTGCAGCCAGGGCCGGTACAAGGGGTGGGCGGGAGGGACGGCTGTCCTGGGCGTCGTTAGCATGGGAGGTGGAGGGGGCGCTGCCAAGAGTGTTTCTGTGGCTATTAGTTGAGAGGAGAGAGCGGGATGTGCTCTCTCTTCTAACCAGGCTTCACACTGACTCCTATCACAGCAGCGGTCGTCAGATCGGGACTTAGGCTCCTTCGGCTTTTCCTTCTCATCTTCATATGTCAGAGCGGAGGAGGAGCCTAGGAGAAGACATTTCCTAAACCTTTGCACGGACAGCTGGGCTAGCGGAGAGATGCGGCTGCAGAAGGGGAAGAACATTGCGGCTCAGGAATGACACTGGATGTCAGATCGGGACTATACAGAGTTTGTTACCCGCCCCCTTTCCACATTGTTTGCTGGGAGGAGAGGGGGTAACAAACTCTGTATAGTCCTGATCTGACATCCAGTGTCATTCCTGAGCCGCAATGTTCTTCCCCTTCTGCAGCCGCATATCTCCGTGCAAAGCTTGAGGAATTGTCTTCTCCTAGGCTCCTCCTCCGCTCTGACATATGAAGATGAGAAGGAGCCAGTCAGAAGAGGAGGATCACAGATTGATGTGCCGCGCTGTATCTGAGGTCTGCATGCTGGAGGAAAGGGTGAACTGTCTGCACTGGGGGCACAAATCATATCCTGTCACCTCTCAAATTCCACCATCTCAGCACAATCCCCCCCCCCCCTCTCCCATATTGATCCCACCATGAAGTAATCATCTCCTCCCCACCCCTCCTAGTACAAATTCTCTTATTCCCCCCCCCCAGGACAATCCCCCAAAAAGTATTTGTACTAGGAGAGGTGGGGAGAAGATGATTACTTCTAGGTGGAATCGATATGGGGGGGGGGGGGGATGTGCTGGGATGGGGAATTTGAGAGATGACAGGATAAGATTTCTTCTAGCAGGGGAATTGGGGGGGGGAGGGTGCTAGGAGGGGTGATTTGTGCTGGGGGGGGGGGGTGAGGATTTGTGCCAGGAGGGGGGACTTGGGGATTGTCTTTGAAGAGATTATTGGGATGGGGTGGGGGGATTTGTGCCAGAACAGGAAGTCTTGGGGCTGTTAAAAAGGGGTATTTGGGAGGGGGGGTTGTGCCAGTAGGAATGATAGGGGGATTTGTGCTAGGGGGAAATTAAGACTTGTTCTAGGAGGGGAACATTTGGGGGGGGGGCACTAGGAGGGTGATTTAGGGGGATGGGGGGGGAGGATTTGTGCCAGGAGGGGGGGACTTGTGCGGTGGGGTTGGGGGAAGAGGATTTGTGCCAGGAGGGGGGATATGTTCTGGGTAGATGGGGGAAGAGGGTTTGTGCTAGGAGGGGGGAGAGAGGATTTGTTCCAGGAGGGGGGATTTTTGCTGTGGGGATGGAGGGAAGAGAATTTGTGCCAGGAGGGGGATTTGGGCTAAGAGGGTATTTGGGGGGTTGGGCTAGAAGAGGTGATGGGGGATTTGTGCCAGGATGGGGAGTTTTTGGGCTGTTAGAAATGGGGATGGGGGGGGGGGGATTTATGCTAGTAGGGATGATTGGGGGTATTTGTGCTAGAGGGGAAATTGGGGGGTAGGATTTGTGCTAGGAGGGGGAATTTGGTGGGATGTGCTAGGAGGAGGAATTTGGGGGGTTTGTGCTGGGGGGATGGGGGAAGAGGATTTGTGCTAAGAGGGGGGATTTGTGCTAGGATGGGGGATTTGGTGGGATGGGCTAGGAGGAGGAATTTGGGGGGTTTGTGCTGGGGGGATGGGGGAAAGAGGATTTGTGCTAGAAGGGGGGATTTGTGAAAGAAGGGAAAACATTTTTTTTGGAGGGGGGGGGGGGGTTGGGGGAGAGGATTTGTGCTAGTAGGAAAATTGATGGGTATTTGTGCTAGGAAGGGACATTTGGGGGAGGAGAAGATTTGTGCTGGGAGGGAGTATTTGGAGAGAGGAGAATGTGTTTGGAGGGGAAATTTGAGGGGCGAGAATGTGTGCTAACAGTGCTTTTTTGAGGAGGGATAGTTGTGCTAGCAGGGAACATTTGGGAAGAGAGAGGCTTTGAGCTTAGAGAGGATGGGGGGAAAGATTTGTGCAGGGAGGGAGATTTCAGCAGGCCGCCGTGTATAGGAATACACAGACTACAAAATGGCGGCCCCAAGTGGCAACATGAGGCATACAGGGACCTGGTAGGGAGACCAGGCCACAGGGACAGATCCAGACAAGGAGGGGGGGGGGGGCTGGCAGGACCCCCACCATGTACAACCCCCTCCGTGCAGTCGATCGTCCGGTCGCCGGCAGCGCATCCCCCCCCTGGCCCCCATCATTAGTAAGCGCCCTGCCCCACCCCAGGAGCAGTGGTCAGACAACAAAAAACAGCCCCAACATAAGTGGAGGGGAGGGCAGGTGAGGGACTCGGCAAGGGGGGGGTGCCTGCGGGAAGGAGGGGAACCCAGGGGGCTGACTATCCCATGGAGGGGCCCACGTTCACCCTAAAACCCTCCAGGGGGTGAGTGGGGTCAACTACTCACCCTACCAGGAACCAGGCAGGCGCGGCTCCAGACAGAACTCCTCTCAATCGAAATGGGGGCTGTCGGCCAGGAGGAATGCTGCAACTCAGGCCAAGAGCCGGTCGTATGTGACCTTGCGAGGCGTTTAACGTGCAGGCCAGCCCCCATCCTGTGGGGCTATGTCACTGCCGACCTAGTAAAGAGCTGAGGTCTGCGGGCGTTCGCTGGCCAGACTAGGGTGACTACTGGATCTAGATTATCCAGCCCATCCATCGCCCAGTCCGCCAGCTGATTGTAGATCTCACAGGAAAGATCCAGGAGAAAACATTTCTATCTAAAAAGAAAAAAAATTGCCAGGACCAAAGATCCCAGCAAGGAACTAGGTCCTTACTCCTGATTAGGCAGAAAAAAACTGAGTGGCTGTAGCAGAGAGAAGGAGTATACCCCCTGGGACTGCTATTGGGTATAGCCAGAATTTTTTTCTGCCTAGTGTCCTACTTCTGTAGGAGGCAGTATAACCCAATGGTAATGAATATCAGGAGCGGTGTCCGTCAATGAACGAAAGAGAAATTTATTTTTATTCCTTTCAGTTTTTTTTACCTCTTTTGTTCCCCCTTTATCCCTGTACAGGATTTTGAGGTATCCACTCGTACCACATAGTTTGCTTTCGAAGTAACACCTATTTGGAACAATATTCCAGCAATTCCTGCATCTACAGCTCCCCTCAGGCCATGAAAGATCAGAGTTGCCTAAAAAAATATTCCTCAACAGATACCTCAAGAGCCTGTAATGATCAGGAAACAATTCCATTTTTAAGATGGACGATTCTCCTCCCCAACTTTTGTCTACCAGTTCTATATAAAGGAGGGGGTTGGGGGCTTTAACACCTGCAGAAGGGCCACCAGCGGCACCCGAGGTGATGGCCGCAGGCCGCGACAGCAGCGAGGGGGTTAAGGTTGACTAGAAAGATCATGCAGGGCGAGAGAGCCGTTAAAAGTCCTCGGCTGACCCTTAAGACCCCTATTTCCCAGAGCCCTGTATAAAATTGAATTTTTTAAACATAAATTACACGTAATGACGACACAGTAAAAACTAACAGTAATGGAAAGCTGTGCTGTATTTCATTAGGCGAGCGTATTCGCTGCTACCTGATACAGACGGCTCTTGTTTATGAGTTAGTGTGTTAGCAGATGTGGATAGAGGCATTCTCCTCGACCTTGCTCTTCTCATTGGGGCATGAAATTACGATGCCAGCACCTTCATATTACAGCCATAAATACTGTAAACTGCAAATTTAAGCCAACGGCTCCTATTGTCTCTGAACATAAAGCTGATCGGTATTTATTTAAAAGGGGCGAGGGAAAAATATTATATATCACATTGTTTATGGGCTCTGCACCCCTCCCCCCTTGCAAAACGCCGAATATCTCTGTATATAAGAGTGTACATGTGTTATATATTATATATATATATACACATATACACACACACACATATAATTTTTTGTGCATGCTTATTACATTTAGTATAAAAACATTTTAGATTTTTTTTAATTTTTGCTATTTTTTTTCAGATTTTTGAATTTTTTTTCACTTTCTCCGTGGATTCAATAAAAAAAATTAATAAGTATTAACCGAGCATTCCAAGCCAATTTCACTTTTAGTTCAGAAGAACTTTCAATGATTCTTGGCCTAATGCTGTAAATACGTCAATTCTGAAAGGAAGCATTAAAAAGATGATGTCACATAGTCCATACTTTGGTCTCTAAACTGCATGTGTATGTGCTAGGGTATGTCTATAATATTTATATATCAAAAAGATTGTGGACACCCGACCATCAAACCTTTACGAGCTTGTTGGACATCTCATTTCAAAACTATATCCATTAAAGAGAAGTTTGGGTTTGTTTTTTTAAAATCATACTTAGGTGGATGCAGCATCACTCCGATGCTGCATCTATCCCCTGCTAGCTCTAAGACTGAGAACCAAGCGTTTAACACCACTGATTTTTTTTTTTTTTTTTAAAGCCCGTAGCGTGTGAAACACACTCAAAAGACTTCACCCGGTGCATAAAAAAGTGCACACACACACAAACGTGAGGAACACAAAAAGTGCACAGGGTGTGCGAACACAAATGGTCTTCCCTCCGAAGAGGTAGGACCCGAACCTCGATCCCCCGGGGCGCAAGACTCCTGACAGGGATTTAAGGTACTCATGGTCTGTCTGGCCGAAACCAGACCAACCCCGTTCTTCAGGGGGACTGCCGAAACAGCCCCCACCGAGTACTAAGTGGGGCTCCCCCGAAGGGAGGCCCCATGAGAGAGGGCGAACTAAGCCAAAAGGCCATATCCACCCCCTCCCAAGACTCAAGGTAGGGCCCGAGGACCCACACCCTAGAGTCGTGCAGTGAAAAAAAGGTGATAGAAAGTGACAAACTACAAAGAAAAAGCACACACAAACAAAAAAGTGGGGAAGGGGAAGTGGAGAGGTGAATTAGTGCCCTTGTGAAAATACAAAGGCAGGCCTTCCGGCCGGAATAAAAATTCCTCTGGTCGAAGCCAAAAGGCCTTGTCCAAGAGGCAGGTGCTTAAAAAAGTGTGTAGGTGCAGTGACCATGTTGCCGAAAAACTCAAGGCGAGCTGCCCCTCACCAGTGAGAATTAAGGCACCCCTGGGCTGCCACCCCAGGGGCACATACACTACGGGCTTTTTCTACCCCGGCCCAAACACCACTGATTGCTTAGTTCACGGTGCTCCATGAGCAGAGAGCTGGTGCTGTCACTGGAGCGCTGGACTGTGGAGGGAGCGGCTGGCTCAGGCTCTCATCAGCTTGCTGGGAGGCTGAGCCAGGTGCTGGTCCAGGGTTGTTAGTAGATCCCAACTTTATTGTCAGGATCTTGCCTGAGCCTGGACCAGTTCTGTGACATCAGCTGACAGCGGGCTTTAGCCTGCTGTCTGCTGAAAACAGGTTACAGGAGTGCAGAACGAACTGCACTCCTGTGATCCACAAGAGAAGTACAGCCAAACGAGCTTTGGTTGTACTTCCCATTTATATATGGAGTTAGCACCCTCTATACTGATAGAACAGTGTCCTTTTCTCTTTGAAGGCATTCCACATGATTTTGTAAAGTGTGTTTGTGGGAATTTGTGCCCATTTGGCCACAAGAACATTTGTGAGGTCAGGTACTGATGATGAGAACACCTGGCTTGCAAGTGGTGTCCCAGTTCAGTAGGGCCACTATGAAGGCCACTTAAGTTCCTCAACATCAGACTGTTTGAACCATGTCTTAATGGAGTTGAGACACTGACAACGATGAACATCGCATCAGCCAGCCAAGCTGTCTCCAAACACCGCTGCACGTAGTTTGCTTTCAACAAGGACCAGGAATGACTTATTAAAGCAAAGACAATTTCAGCCATCCCTATAATGCTAATAGTATGGCATAGTACAGTATAGCATAGAGGTATTCGTATAGCACAGTGCTGTATTGTAGTACTAGTATAGTATAGGGTAGTGGCACTAGTATAGCAGATACAGTATAGAAGTATTAGTAATGCATAGTACAATATACTATAGTGGTACTAGTATAGCGTAGTATTAGTATAGTATAGAGCAGTGGCACTAGCATAGCAAAGTATGGCAGTACAGTATAGTATTGTGGTACTAATATAGCACAGTACAGATAGTGGACCTAGCATAACATCCTACAGTACAGTAGTACTAGTATGGCATAGTCTCATACAGGTCCTTCTCAAAAAATTTGCATATTGTGATAAAGTTCATTATTTTTTGTAATGTACTAATAAACATTAGACTTTCATATATTTTAGATTCATTACACACAACTGAAGTAGTGCAAGCCTTTTATTGTTTTAATATTTGATTATTTTGGCATACAGCTCATGAAAAACCAAAATTCCTATCTCAGAAAATTAGCATATTTCATCCGACCAATAAAAAAAAAAAAAGTGTTTTTAATACAAAAAAAGTCAACCTTCAAATAATTATGTTCAGTTATGCACTCAATACTTGGTCGGGAATCCTTTTGCAGAAATGACTGCTTCAATGCGGCGTGGCATGGAGGCAATCAGCCTGTGGCACTGCTGAGGTGTTATGGAGGCCCAGGATGCTTCGATAGCGGCCTTGAGCTCATCCAGAGTGTTGGGTCTTGCGTCTCTCAACTTTCTCTTCACAACATCCCACAGATTCTCTATGGGGTTCAGGTCAGGAGAGTTGGCAGGCCAATTGAGCACAGTAATACCATGGTCAGTAAACCATTTACCAGTGGTTTTGGCACTGAGAGCAGGTACCAGGAGTGCTGAAAAATGAAATCTTGATCTCCATAAAGCTTTTCAGCAGATGGAAGCATGAAGTGCTCCAAAATCTCCTGATAGCTAGCTGCATTGACCCTGCCTTCGATAAAACACAGTGGACCAACACCAGCAGCTGACATGGCACCCCAGACCATCACTGACTGTGGGTACTTGACACTGGACTTCAGGCATTTTGGCATTTCCCTCTCCCCAGTCTTCCTCCAGACTCTGGCACCTTGATTTCCGAATGACATGCAAAATTTGCTTTCATCCGAAAAAAGTACTTTGGACCACTGAGCAACAGTCCAGTGCTGCTTCTCTGTAGCCCAGGTCAGGCGCTTCTGCCGCTGTTTCTGGTTCAAAAGTGGCTTGACCTGGGGAATGCGGCACCTGTAGCCCATTTCCTGCACACGCCTGTACACGGTGGCTCTAGATGTTTCTACTCCAGACTCAGTCCACTGCTTACGCAGGTCCCCCAATGTCTGGAATCGGTCCTTCTCCACAATCTTCCTCAGGGTCCGGTCACCTCTTCTCGTTGTGCAGCGTTTTCTGCCACACTTTTTCCTTCCCACAGACTTCCCACTGAGGTGCCTTGATACAGCACTCTGGGAACAGCCTATTCGTTCAGAAATGTCTTTGTGTCTTACCCTCTTGCTTGAGGGTGTCTTCTGGACAGCAGTCAGGTCGGCAGTCTTACCCACGATTGCGGTTTTGAGTAATGAACCAGGCTGGGAGTTTTTAAAAGACTCAGGAATCTTTTGCAGGTGTTTAGAGTTAATTAGTTAATTCAGATGATTAGGTTAATAGCTCGTTTAGAGAACCTTTTCATGATATGCTAATTTTTTGAGATAGGAATTTTGGTTTTTCATGAGCTGTATGCCAAAATCATCAAATATTAAAACAATAAAAGGCTTGCACTATATATATGAACGTCTAATGTTTATCAGTACATTACAAATAATAATGAACTTTATCACAATATGCTAATTTTTTGAGAAGGACCTGTATAGTATAGTGGCACTGGTATAGTATACAATAGTGGCACTAGTATAGCATAGTTACAGTATACGTAGTATAGTATTAGTATAGTAGAGAACAGCCGTGGCCAAACTTTTTAAGAATAAAACAAATACTAATTTTCACAAAGTCTCAGTTTTTAGGATGGCAATTTGCATATACTCCAGAATGTTATGAAGAGTGATCAGATGAATTGCACTTAACTGCAAAGTCCCTCTTTTCCATGAAAATGAACGTAATCCCATAAAAAAATAATTTCCACTGCATTTGTGAAGAAGGCTTCAGGACACCCAAGAAAGTCCAGCAAGTGCCAGGACCATCTCCTACAGTTGATTCAGCTGCAGGATCGGGGCACCATCAATGCAGAGCTTGCTCGGGAATGGCAGCAGGCAGGTGTGAGTGCATCTTCACGCACAGTGAGGAGAACTTTTGGAGGATGGCTTGGTGTCAAGAAGGGCAGCAAAGAAGCCACTTCTTCCCAGGAAAAACATCAGGGACAGACTAATATTCTGCAAAGGGTACAATGATTGGACTGCTGAGGACTGGGGTAAAGTCATTTTCTCTGATGAATCCCCTCTGCGATTGTTTGGGGCATCCGGAAAAAAAAACCTTGTCTGGAGAAGAAAGGGTGAGCGATACCATCAGTCCTGTGCCAACAGTAAAGCATCCTGAGACCATTCATGTGTGGGGTTTCTTCTCAGCCAAAGGAGTGGGCTTACTTACAATGTTGCCAAAGAACACAGCCATGAATAAAGAATGGTACAAAAACATCCTCCGAGAGCAACTTCTCCCAACCATCCAAGAACAGTTTGGTGAGGAACAATGCCTTTTCCAGCATGATGAAGCACCTTGCCATAAGGTAAAAGTGATAACTAAGTGGCTTGGGGAACAAAACCTTGAAATTTAGGGTCCATGGCCAGGAAACTCCCCAGACCTTAATCCCATTGAAAACTTGTGGTCAATCCTCAAGAGGCGGGTGAACAAAAAAAAAACCCACAAATTCTGACAAACTCCAAGCATTGATTTTGCAAAAATGGGCTGCCATCAGTCAGGATTGTGGCCCAGAAGATGATTGACAGCATGCCAGGGCGAATTGCAGAGGTCTTGAAAAAAAGAAGGGTCTACACTGCAAATATTGACTCTTTGCATAAACTTAATGCAATTGTCAAAGCCTTTGACACTTCTGAAATGTTTGTAATTATACTTCAGTATACCATAGTAACATCTGACAAAAAGATCTAAAAACACTGAAGCAGCAATCTTTGTAAAATTAATATTTGTGTGATTCTGCAAACTTTTGGAAACGGCTGTAGCGACGCTAGTATGGCAAAGTACTATATAGTATAGTATACAGTAATGGCACTAGTATAGTGTAGTACTAGTATAGCACAGTATAGTATAGTATACAGTAGTGGTATTAGTATGGCATAGTACAATATATTGTTAGTTAATAGTAATTTGTCATTTGAAGTTTCTCAGGTGACTCCAGTTCTCACGCCCAGTGCCTTCTGATGTATTTTATACGGATGTATCATTGTGTATTAACAGGTGCATCTAAAAAATTAGAATATCATCAAAAGTTAATTTATTTCAGTAATTCAATTCAAAAAGTGAAATTTCACATTGCAACAACCGCCATTTTATTCTCCAGAGTCTTTTCTAAAAAATGTTTGAGGTTCCAAGTAATTTTCTAGCAAAAAATACTGATTTTAACTTGTAAACAACACGTGTAAGAAATAGGCTTGGTCCTTGGTTAACTAAAATGAGACTTTAAAAGAGAAAAAATGCTTGAAATATATCACTCTATGTGTATTGAATCTATATAATATAGGAGTTTGACTTTTTGAATGGAATTACTGAAATAAATTAACTTTCTGATGATATTCTAATTTTTTTTAGATGCACCTTTATATCCCTACTCATGTGAATAACATACAAAAATAAACAAAGAATTTACTCAATTTATTCAGGACCTAAAGGTTCAACTGTGTACATTTTGTAACCATTCAGTCATGTTTAAAATAATATTTATTTCCTAAAAAATGAAATATGTGCTCGAAACACAATGACTGAACTGCAAGGTAAGTTTCCATCTCCTCCCCATTTTAGGTAAGTGGATTGAGTCTCCGAAGCAATGTCTTGGTGACATTCTTGCAGAACCTATACAGTAAGGTGACCAGATTTTTTAAATTAAATCCGGGGACATTTTTTTATTTTTATTTTTTTATTGGTAAATTGTAAACTATTTTATAAGCATATTTTCCTCAAATTATATATGCACTGTATGTGGTATGTGTTTATCGAATGATTGTATGACATATATACCTTATTTCTCACATTTCATCCATGAGATTAAAAAAAAAAAAAAGTTACTTCTTAGAATTTTTTGAGATATGACTGACTACCAAATGTTATGAAGATAAGATAGAGAAAAAACAGAGTGCAGCGATCAGAAGTGCATTACATAAAGAATGCAGGGCTAAGAAGTGCGCTACACAAAGAATGCAGGGCTCAGGAGTGCGCTACATAAGGAATGCAGGGCTCAGGAGTGCGCTACATAAAGAATGCAGGGCTCAGGAGTGCGCTATATAAAGAATGCAGGGCTCGGGAGTGCGCTACATAAAGAATGCAGGGCTCACCAGTGCGCTACATAAAGAATGCGGGGCTCACCAGTGCGCTACATAAAGAATGCGGGGCTCAGCAGTGCGCTACATAAAGAATGCGGGGCTCACCAGTGCGCTACATAAAGAATGCGGGGCTCAGCAGTGCGCTACATAAAGAATGCGGGGCTCAGCAGTGCTCTACACAAAGAATGCGGGGCACAGCAGTGCGTTACATTAAGAATGCAGGGCTGAGCTGTGCCCATCTATGCAGCCTGACCAGTGCCCAGCAATGCAGCCTCACCAGTGCCCATCTATGCAGCCTCACCAGTGCCCATCTATGCAGCCTCACCAGTGCCCAGCAATGCAGCCTCACCAGTGCCCAGCAATGCAGCCTCACCAGTGTCCATCATCAAATGCAGCCTCACCAGTGAGCATCATGCAATGGAGCCTCACCAGTGAGCATCATGCAATGCAGCCTGACCAGTGAGCATCCAATGCAACCTCACCAGTGCCCAGAAATGCACCCTGACCAGTGCCCATCCAACGCAGCCTGGCCAGTGCTCAGCAATGCAGCCTCCCCAGCTCCCAGCAATGCAGCCTCATCAGCGCCCAGCAATGCAGCACCTTACCAGTGCCCAGCAATGCTGCAGCCTCACCAGTGCCCAGCAATGCTGCAGCCTCACCAGTGCCCAGCAATGCTGCAGCCTCACCAGTGCCAGGGATCAGAGAGGAGGAGAGCTGGCTGGATCATCACACAGGCTGGCGTCGCTCGCTATGTCAGCTTTAATTGGAATCGCTGGGCGCCCGCCATCACACAAGTCTCGCCTTCTGGATCGGCTGCTACCTATGATATACAGCACATGTCCTGGCATTGGAAAAGTGTGCCATCTATCAAAGGAGCCAAACCAATAGTCGAGACTTTGAGTGACGGCGGGCGCCCAGTGATTCAAATTAAAGCTGCCACAGCAGGTGACATCGGCCTGACACACCACCCCCCCCATGTGTGGCATCTGGGGCCGAACGCCCCCCGTTGGTATGCCACTGGCTTCGGCACCCCCATCTGCCTCAGCACCCGCCCACGATCAGCCCTGCACCTAGCGCCGTCCCTGCAATCCGGGGAAAATCTGGGGACAGACTGGTTCTAGGGACAGGGTCCTCAATCTGGGGACTGTCCTCGGAAACCGGGGACATCTGGTCACCCTACTATACAGAGCACATCATGGCACAGGCCTTCTAGTGTAATTCTCCTTTACATGTATATACAGAAGGAGGAAAATGCTGAGGAACGAGCTCAGTGATCTCTCCAAGTCTCAGAGCGACATGAAGAGACGCCTCCTGGGAGGAACAGCTGGAGATGGCAATGCATGTGCTGAGATAGAAGTGCAACACCTCGCTGTAGTGTCATCAGCACCTCCCTGGAGTATATACCACAAACGGTAAAATAAGAGAGGTGTTGAAGGTTCTCTATAATCTTGTCATATAATATGGAAACTCTCTATCTCCAGCTTCTGTCCACATGCAGTCTCGTTTCCCACATGGCTGAGGACAGATCACTTTTGGGAAGTTATTTGAAAATTGAATTAACTGCCAACTGAAAAAGCCTGAAAGTGTAGCAAAGAAATCGCTCACCCACAGAGAGGGGCTCCTGAGAGCTCAACTCATAACCACCTAGATAGGGGCTCATGCGAGCTCAACTCTTAACCACCTACTTATCACTACAATAATACTTTAACATATACTGTATAAAGTGAAGGTTTTATTGTGCCGAATACTGTAAGATCAGTTAACAAGCACGTGGAATTTGTGTGAAGCGCGTCTACCATATCCATCCTGCTGTACCTTGTACCCTTGTATGTACGAATAAAGAACTTCTTCATTGAACTTCCTGGTCGTGTGCGACCAATTTCTTCATGCATGCTGTTAGTGGTAGCGAGACAAGGTTCAGAACCCACCTTGGATCGTAGACACAGACTCACCTGAGTGGTGTTACTCTTCTCTATACTTCAATCCTTGGGCAGCTCTTTGGTCTTGGCCATGGTGGAAAGATTGGAATCTGATTAATTGATTGCTTCTGTGGACAGGTGTCTTTTATACAGGTAACAAGCTGAGATTAGGAGCACTCCCTTTAAGCGAGTGCTCCTAATCTCAGCTCGTTACCTGTATAGAAGACACCTGGGAGCCAGAAAGTTTGCAGATTGATAGGGAATCAAATACTTATTTCACTCATTAAAATGCAAATCAATTTATGCCTTTGTGAAATGTGTTTTTCTGGATTTTTTTGGTTGTTACACTGTTAAAATAAACCTACCATTAAAATCAAAGACTGATCATTTTTTTGTCAGTAGGGAAACGTACAAAATCAGCAGGGGATCAGATACTTGTTTTCCCCTCGCTGTTTATGATTCTGCACAGAACGGCCGCCCTGTAGCAGTAAATCCACTATGGGGCAGAGGGGAAGTAGTTAAGACATCCTTAGTAGGCTTCCTTTGCACGCAGACCACCCTAGGTAAAACCCATGTAAATCTGAGCCTATGAGATTGAAAGAACGGATCTTAACCACTTTGCCGCTGCTCACTAGAGCTGTACTGCGGCAAAGTGGCTCTTGTAGGTCTGACGACGTAGACCTACGTCGGCAGACCCTCCCCCTTCTAGGCGGCGCAGGCGCGCTCCCGCTGTATTCAGTCACAGCGGGAGTCGGGCCAGGGGAGGAGCAGCGGCGATCGCCGCTGCTCTTCCTCGATCGTCGGGGAATCGAGTGTGGAGATCCGCCCGTCTGTGTAAACACAAGCGGGCGGATCTCCGAAGTGACAGGCAGGGTCAGATTGCAGGGTTCAGCTTGGCTGAACCCTGGATCTGTCCTTGTGTGTCACACAGTCACCTCCCCCCACACACGTCAGTAAGCACCAGGCATACATTAACCCCTCCCTCTCCAATAAAATTAACCCCTTCACTGCCAGTGTCATTTTTACAGTAACAGTGCATATTTATAGCACTGATTACTGTAGAAATGTCACTGGTAACCCCAAAAGTGTAAAAAAAGTCAGTCAAGGGTCCGATCTGTCCGCCGCAATGTCGCAGTCCCGCAAAAAAAAAAAAAAAAAAAAAAATCGCAGATCGCCGCCATTACTCGTTAAAAAAAAACACCAAAAATGACATAAATCTTTCCCTTAGTTAGTAAACGCAATAACTTTTGCGCAAACCAATCAAAATACGCTTATTGTGATTTCTTTTACCAAACATAGGTAGCAGAAAACAAATTGGCCAAAAATGTAAAAAAATTTAGATTTTTACATTGTTTTTGGGGGGAATTTCATATTAAAAAAATGTGAAAAATATTGTTATTTTTTCAAAATTGACGCTTTTTTTTGTTTATAGCGCAAAAAGTAAAAATCGCACAGGTGATCAAATACCACCAAAAGAAAGCTCTGTTTGTGGGGGAAAAAAGGACGTCAATTTCATTTGGGTACAGCGTCGCACGACCGCGCAATTGTCAGTTAAATTCGCACAGTGCTGAATCGCAAAAAGTGGCCCAGACGTAAGACAGCAAAATCCTCCGGTGGTAAAGTGGTTAAATAAATTAAATGGGCAGAGGACAGGGACAGCCGGGCTAACATACTGTAAAAGCTCACAGTGTGCAGTGGAATCAGAGTAAGCAGGAAGGCAGCCTGTACAAATGTGCAAGACTGAAGGGAAGGCTGTAGTTCAGCCTTAATAAAGTATTTTAGTAGAGGAGTTCGGTTTTACATCTACTGTATTTTTATGTCATCAATGACATCACCACCTCAAACAGTTCCTGGGAATTCACAGCCCCCATTCTGGACAGAGGATGACAGAAAAAAAGATCTGGTTTCTGACTAATTCCCTTTAATTAACAACACCTAAGGAGTTAATCAGAGTGCTTTGCGAGTGTTTCAGCGTTCATAGCAGAAGGTCTCGGTGACGTCCCCTCGGAGCAGAGCATGAAGCAATGTCATCCCACTGAGGAGTCCTACCATCCTGATGCAACACCTAGACCAGGTGAGCTCCGCTGGTCCTGATGCAACACCCGGGGCCCAGCTGAGTCTGTGTATCTATTCTCATTCTAATGGAGAGCGAGCCAAGCGGGGATCTGTATGTAAAGAGTGTAAATACGAGTCTCCGAGGGAGTCCGCCTGCCCCCCCCCAGTGACAAACGAATCGCTCTATCATTTAAAAAAACAAATGATTTATCATTCTTGCCTTCCGCTGGGAAAGGAGAATCTTCCAGCAAAAGCTTCAGATTAGAAGTTTTTTTTTTCCAAGCAGAGGCAAGATAAGGCAAATTCAGTGACTCGGGGGTCCACCTCCTGTGTGGTGGGCTGTCAAAAAAAAAAGAATAAATAATAATGTAGTTGGTGATATAATGGGATGCAAAACCCAAGATCAGTCATAAACATGCAATCTATACAGCTATTTTATGAAGACCAGCCAGGACAAACATAAAACACACGGGGTTAAAACCGTATGCTGTCTGTGATCTTGCACCATAAAGACCCAAACTGGGATATATGGAGGCTGCCATTGCTGACCTCTGACCCGATGCTGCTAATTTACTGCATTGGTGCCATACGCCTTGTGTCACTAGTACTGTCGGGGCCCATTCGTGTCTATAGGGAGTTACAAGATGCAAGAAAAGATTTCTGCATACTTTAAGTAAATACTGTATGCAGTTTATATTATAGAAGGCTCGGTTCACATAAATGCATATCGGATGCGTTGTGAACCACATCCGATTCCCTTTACATGTGAACCAGACAGGCTTTCAATGGAGCTGGTTCACATATCTGCGGGTCGGTTGCGGTAGTATTTAAAAAAAGGGTCCTGTGCGTTTTTCCGGTCCCACTCAGGTGAGATTTAAGTGTTAAATTCACACCTAAACCGCTGAATGGAAACCGCATCAGACTCTGCACAGAGAAACCAACTTGCATATAAGTGAACTAAAAGAAGACCGAAAATGTTAAAAAAATATTTTTTTTTCTAATTTCTGTTATAAATCATATCCAATAAAAAAAAAGAAAAAATAGAAAATGTCTTCATGAACTGGGGTCAAAATGTATTCTGTAGATGTCTTTGGTAAAAAAAAAAACAAAACAAAAAGTGTATATTGATTGGTTTGTGTGAAAGTTATAGCGTCTGCAAACTATGGTATATATACTGGAATGTACATAGCTATAGATGCTATACCATAATGGCGGTGATAAGCGACTGATAGTGTGACTGTGATAGTGTGTCGGACAATCTGGCGCGAACAGACACTGGCTAGGAGGGTCACTGACACCGGCGTCACTAGTGACCCTAATACAGTGATCAATAAGGTATACCGTACTAATGACACTGGCTGGGAAGTAGTCAACGGTGTGCCTAACAAGTGTAATGTTTGCTGCTTTTACTTACTAATCTGGAAGTTTTTTCTGCCTGCTTGTCGGGGAGAAGAAGCAGCCAGATTGCTGTTCACTGCACACAGAGCACTGTGTTTACAAAACACAGCAGATCAGCAGGTTTGAGCTGAAATCATTGGCTGAAATCTGCTGTCAAACTCGTGCTATGTCCAAACTCGGAACCTGCGATTTTGTCACTTGCTGGGACCTATTCCTGCCCCCCCCTCAACACTTATACTTACCCAAGTCCTGTGTTGATCCAGCACTGTGCTTGGCCCGCGGTTCCTCTTCCGTGTCCTTTTTCACAGGATCTTTGTGCAGCAGTGCCTGCTGCAGTCAGTCAAATCCTGTGAGGTGAGAGCGGGGGAGGGGCTGACTGGGCCGAGCCACACTGTGTGTGTCTATAGACACACACACAGTCCAGCCAAGGATCAAGCCCCCACGCCTTTCTCTATATCAAGTGGCTTGTTATGGAGGCAGAAACAGAAGAGGAGGAGCAGAGAGCGTCAGCTGGGGACCCCCGAAGAGAAGGTTCGGGGCCGCTCTGTGCAATACCATTGCATAGAGCAGGTAAGTCTAACTGGTTTAATATATTAATTAAAAAAAAGATTAATTTAGAACCGCTTTAATTGTAATCCTTTGTTAGATCTTACTGCGGCTGATATCCTGCAGCCATATCCTGTCTTTCTGCATGCCAGCGATGGCTGCATGGTATTTCTCAGGGTGGAATTCCTTATGGTGACCACAGTGGCCTATGCTTTGGTATTGTGTGTTAAACTGCCACTTATAGTCATCATCTGAAATCTTGTGACAATGCAAGAGAACAACTGGGAGACAGACTGGTTTAAAGTGGAAGTAAACTTCCATAGATTGTTTATACCTATAGGTAAGCCTATAATAAAGTGAATATCTCCTAAACGTTCACCATTTAGGAGATATTTACTGTATATGCAGCGATGACGTCATCGGCGCATTGGCTCTGAAGGGACTGCCACCAGTGCCATTTCTTCAGAGCTCTGTGCCGTGACCGGCGACCCCCGCGCACATGTGCGGGAGTGACGTCACGCAGCTCCAGCCAGTTACACAACCGGAGTCTGCGGACCCGTAAGGAAGACGGGTGAAGATAGATGTGGCCTGCAGTTGTGACAACGAGGACTTCCTTTGCTGATAAACTTCACATAATTTGCTAGTATGCAATGCATACTAGCACATTATGCCTTTACTTTGCAGGTCAGAAAAAAAGTCAGCGATTTACTTCCTCTAACTGGCGATAACTGTTACAACTCCAATCCAAAAGAAGGTTTTGCACTTGATCAATTTGAATGAGCCTGAGCCCCCCTCCAAACTCATCTCTAACTGAACTCTGAACTCATAGTTACATAGTTACATAGTAGGTGAGGTTGAATAAAGACAATAATCCATCCAGTTCAACCTGTGTAGGTGTGTGTGGCTGTAATCATCTCACATAGCCCTGAATGTTCTGATCCTTGAGATGTAAGTCTAAGAGTCTTTTGAAAGCCACCATACTTCCCGCAGAAACCACCTCTTGTGGTAGAGAATTCCACAATCCCGCGCTTTCTTTTTATTCCAATGAGATGTGGGTGGGTTATTTAGACCCCTCAGCTCATGTACACAAGGGGGCGGCGTGAGTGATGGGAATGACCGCTCCCGGAGCTCACTGGCGTTAAAAAGAGTGCAAGTTTGGAGATCAGAGGACGCCCAAGCTCATATCTATTGATAAAATATAGAACCATTTGGTTACAGTTTCCTTCAGGTTCTCATTCCATTCAAGTCCTGATGAAGGGGGAGTTTGCTGCCCTCACAACGCATTGGTTCTTTTTATGTGGCTGCATTACAAACAATTAAAGACATTTTGTACTTTTAAGCTGACCACTCGACCAGGTCAGCAGGGATCAGCCAAATTTTGATCCATCTATGGCCGCTCAAGTCAAATTATCACGAAAAGGCTTGTTGGAAAAATTTTGCTCAATAAGCACTGATCAGTGTATTGTGACAGCGAAGAAGTTCCCGCAGTCAGAATACAATAACACAGCAGGGGAGATTCCTCCATCCACCGCTCTTGTGTGGATGGGGGATTTATTTCCGTTTTTTTCCAAACAGTGTACACAGCCAACCTTATATTTTGGGTCTGGCACCCATTTGCATGTCTATATGTTGAGTCTCTAGTTACCGACTGAGGGAGGCCTGTATGTTTGAGTGAGTGCGCTCTCAGTCGAGGCACAGAAGCATCGCCCCCCCAGTGAGGCATAATGTTTCGCGTGTGGACATTAAAGCCCACCCTTTTGCCACCACACGTGTGTTATGCAGGTGGCAACAGGTTAAAACACATGAGCTGGCAAGATTCACCTGTAGAGAATGTCTGCTGAATTTCGGATTCACTGCTTTATAAATATGTCCTTAAGTTTAGCATTTAACAAAAAAAAAATTAAAAATTAAATTAAAAAGGGGGAATGAGAAACCCCCCGTAAGTTATCTTCACTGCCCAGCTTTACATCCATAAAATACCTGTAGTATTGTAGTACTGAGTTTCTTCCTGGAAATACTAGAGTAGGTCAGCTGACTGCCCTTGACCAAATCATGTGCCCCCTGGCTGCGCTTTGCTCCAATTCACTAGAAAAAAATAGCTAATGTGCATGCAGAGTGAAAGCTGTGCTGCTTTCAGCAGCAATGAGAATGGCTAGCCCATGGGTGCTCAATCTGTGGCCCTCCAGCTGTTGTGGAAATACAAGTCCCATCATGCCTCTGCCTTTGGGAGTCATGCTTGTAACTGTCAGCCCTGCAATGCCTCATGGGACTTGTAGTACCTCAAGTACACGCCCATGTGGGGGAGATCTACACCCAATTGTACCATGTTCAAGAGGTCATTGTCTAGTATTTGTCTAGCAAAGGCTTAGACATGCTACTAAGGCTCTGAGGAAGAGGCCAAGCCTCGAAACGCGTAAGCCTTTCCAGCTTCAGGGGATGGTACAGCCTTTGATCTTGATGCTGATGAAAACGTACCTATTTGATATGCTTTTTCTAAGAACTCGTGAGTATTTTTATACCTTTTATTTTAATAAACCTTTTTTAGAGGATAATGCACTAGGCCGGTGCGCCCTTGTGTTTGTTGTTCGTTTTCAGCTATATGTGTACAGCTGCTAGTTCCAATAGAGAAACACAGGCTGCCCGCATTTGGTCTAGCAGCATAAACAAGGCGCTCATTCATGCTGTACGGCCACGGCGCCCGTTTTCATAAGCCAAAAGAGCTACAGATGGCACAAGGGCCCATTAATGGGACTGCTCTACCAATGTATCTCTATCCACGGAAAAGGGAAGATACAACTACTATTTTGGGTACGAAATACTTCTTGTAAAATGACCACAGCCAATCAGAAGCATACACTAATTTGCTTCTCCATGGTCTACCCATTGCTTTTATCAGGCAATGCAGGCTCCCGATATACAGAATACGGACTCATTTCAGTTCTTGAGTCACAGTGCCAGCGCTGTACAGTGCCCCATCCTAACTAGTCATTGTGACATTAGATAGTGACACACAGAAAGCAGCGACTGCAAGTCAGCAGCTGTGGAATTATTAGGGGAAGCGGTGCATTAGGCCTGGCAAGTCAGGAGACCTATAATTTTCCTGGTTTCTTAAAGTGGAGGGAGTGGGGAGGGAGCAGAGCTAGCATTTGCATCCCGGGGGCAGGCAGGCTGGAAGCCATCCAGTCGATAACCTGACCATCAGAGCAAGGTTTGTAATTAAAAGGTCGGTGACCTGGAAAGCTAGGCCCGACTCCCAGGACTTCTCGGTAATGACGGATCTATTAAATTAAGACTGTTATGAAATCAATGCTAAAAAGGCTTTCATGGTAACGAGATTCCATTCAAGGACGGGCCCATCCTCTTAACCCATTCAGTGCCGCCCCTTCGATAAGGAGCCAATCTATGGTCTCTTGTGAATATACACATCAAGGCAGCAATTCTCGAATCATTACAGGTACGCAAACCATTCATATCATCGCAAAGAAGCAACTGTCTTATGCTCTACAACTCGTAGAAAAAAAAAATATGATCCTGTGGGACGTAACAAAAAAAATCATAAATTGTGTATATTTATTTGGATTTTTTATTCAGGTGCTCTTACCACGGGAGATGAGAGAGTTATATAAAAAAAATTTATAAGTGATCATATCTACCTGAAAATTTTTACTGCAGTTACAAGGGAAAAGTAGAAACCATTTGCAACTATGATTTATATGTATGCATTTTTTCTTCTGGTCTTAATGCACTGGTGTTCTGGGTTTATTCCCCCCACATAAATACCATCTTTTTATATTTCCCAAATGCTACCATTGGTTTTCTTTGGGTCAAAAAACATACTGATAGGCTATCTGGCAGCCTGGTCACCTACTTACCTGTCTGTCCATCCATCCTTACGTCCATTTTTCCAGCCATCATTTACCCTCCCATCCATCTATCCCTATCTATCTGACCCTCCACCCCCAAGATCTGTCCATGGTATCCTTCCATCCATCCAACTAGCCTTCCATCCATCTGTCCTTCAATACACCCGCCTATCCTTCCAACCATCCATCTCTATCCATCCAACACCCCACTCCCAAGACCTGTCCACAGTATCCTTCCATCCAGCCATCAATTATTCCATCCATGCAGCCATCTACTATTCCATCCATCCTTCAATCCACCCATCTATCATTCCATCCATCCATCTCTATCTGAACCCCCACGCCCAAGATCTGTCCACAGTATCCCTCCATCCATCCAACTATCTTTCTTTCCAACTATCCATTTATATACCCATTTATCTTTCAAAACACCCACCTCTCCTTCCAACCATCCATCTATTCTTCGATCCATCTCTATCTATCGGACACCCCACTCCTATCCATAGTATCCTTTCATCCACTCAAACATCCATTCTTCCATCCATCAATCCACCCATTAATCCTTCAATCCACTTGTCTATCCTTCCATGAATCCACCTCTATCTATCTTACAACCCCCCCCCCACTTCCAAGATCTGTCCGGTAGACATGTGTGATTTGTTTTGTTGCGGAATGAAATGGACGAAATTTTTGTTATATTCCTTATCACACCAGTAATGAATTTCTACAAATCCGAAATAAATTATAAACGAAACAAAAATAATTTGTATGCATTAGATCTGTTTTTTTATTCCTATCCAGGCCATCGCGTGTTACATGTCCTTGTAACTACGCCCATTGGATGTATTGACAAGCGTTGTAGCTTCAGATTGGATGAAAGTGTTCTGTACTTTTAAATAAAATTTGCTAATCACGGTTTTACACTATGTGGAGATATTTGGTGTTTTTATGGATGGATGATGCAACCAAGACAGTGGTGACGCTGCTATAACGTTAAGGTGTGAGACCCCTCGATTTGCCCCATGGATCTTCTCCCTGGAGATATATGCTTACATCAGCCTCAGTGCTGCTGGTATCGGAGTCCACACATTCTGGTAGGCGCATTACCCTTCTCTGGTGGTGGATAACCACATCTTGGCAATTTGCACATGGATGCTCGTGGCTGTTATCCACAATTGTTGGAATAACACTGGGATTTTATAACTGGACTTTTCACCATTTATGAAGACTATCATAGCTATATTTTTTTTTTTTTTTTTAATTTTTCATGCACATTGCACCTTTAAAAGATGTACTAAAATGATTTAATGTTTTGTATTTTATTTTGCATACTTTGATTCATATGGTTCATAGATATTGAATCACTTTCAATATCGCAGCACTTTTATTATCTATACTACTTGTATTCATTAGTTTCATTTGGACCTTTTTTAAAATGTTCAAAGCATCCGAACTAACGCAACAACATAACCAATGATTCAAATTGATTTGGATCCCTTTAGTTTTTATGTTGCATTAGAATTTTATTATTATAAAAAAATGCAATACATATGAAAAATGAAACTTTGCAATAAATACAGTAAGGTATAAAAGTGAAATTTGATAATGATGATGATTCCTACTTATTGTGTTTGGATTGGATGGAGGTGGATCCATCAGAATTTCCAAATCGTAACATAACTAATGAATCAGAAATGTATTTTGTTCCATTCATTATGTTATGATTCAGCAGATTCTGATGGATCAACCTCCATCGAACCAAAACCGAGTGCATAGGTAATCTCCTGAAATAACGAAGATAGCCAATCTTTCAAAACTGCTTCAGAAATACAAATTGATTTGAAACAATGTATATACAAAGCGAATCCGAGCACCCAAAACGAATCCGAGCAAACGAAACAAATCCAAGCACACAAAACAAATCCAAGCAGACGAAACAAATCCAAGCAGACGAAACAAATCCAAGCAGACGAAACAAATCCAAGCAGACTAAACAAATCCAAGCAGACTAAACAAATCCAAGCAGACTAAACAAATCCAAGCAGACTAAACAAATCCAAGCAGACTAAACAAATCCAAGCAGACTAAACAAATCCAAGCAGACTAAACAAATCCAAGCACACTAAACAAATCCAAGCACACTAAACAAATCCAAGCACACTAAACAAATCCAAGCACACTAAACAAATCCAAGCACACTAAACAAATCCAAGCACACTAAACAAATCCAAGCACACTAAACAAATCCAAGCACACTAAACAAATCCAAGCACACTAAACAAATCCAAGCACACTAAACAAATCCAAGCACACTAAACAAATCCAAGCACACTAAACAAATCCAAGCACACTAAACAAATCCAAGCACACTAAACAAATCCAACCACACTAAACAAATCCAAGCACACGAAACAAATCCAAGCACACGAAACAAATCCAAGCACACGAAACAAATCCAAGCACACTAAACAAATCCAAGCACCACTAAACAAATCCAAGCACCACTAAACAAATCCAAGCACCACTAAACAAATCCAAGCAGACTAAACAAATCCAAGCACCACTAAACAAATCCAAGCACACAAAACAAATCCAAGCACACAAAACAAATCCAAGCACACGAAACAAATCCAAGCACACAAAACAAATCCAAGCACACAAAACAAATCCAAGCACACGAAACAAATCCAAGCACACAAAACAAATACAAGCACACAAAACAAATACAAGCACACAAAACAAATCCAAGCACACAAAACAAATCCAAGCACACTAAGGCTCCGTTCACATGTAGGCGTTTTGGGGGCGTTTTTCTGCTCTAGGATCAGCTCTCAAAACGCCCAACAAGACAAATCCTATTCATTTCAATGGCCCCTGTTCACATCTAAGCGTTTTGAGGCCGTGAGCAAAACGCCCAACGCTCAAAAAAGTACATGAGCTTCTTTTTGGGCCAATTACAGGCGTTTTCAAACGCCTGCAAAAACACCCATAAAAACGCCTGAAAAAACGCCTGTAATAGCAACGCCAAGATGTGAACGTAGCCTAAACAAATCCAAGCACACTAAACAAATCCAAGCACAATAAGGCTCCGTTCACATGTAGGCGTTTTGGGGGCGTTTTTCTGCTCTAGGATCAGCTCTCAAAACGCCCAACAAGACAAATCCTATTGATTTCAATGGCCCCTGTTCACATCTAAGCACACAAAATAAATCCAAGCACACAAAATAAATCCAAGCACACAAAATAAATCCAAGCACACAAAATAAATCCAAGCACACTAAACAAATTCAGAAAAGGAATTATTCTAACATAACAAATGTGTCAAAACAAAATAATTAACGTAACGAATGAACCCGAAATTAATTTTTTCAGCCATGCACATCTCTACTGTCCACAGTAACAAATAGAAAACAAACATTTGAACTGGGCAGTGCTAATACTGCTAGAGCCTTTATGAGTTTAATAGGCCAAGACATATGATAAATGCCACTGACACAACTTAATATTTTTCCTGGCCTGCCTCAGCATATAATCTTTTCAGAAAAACAGATTTGGGGTTTCGCAGTTATTTTACTACTACCCGCATTTGTGTTTTAGGCATTATTCACATCAAAAATGGAAAAAGATATTGGGAATATCTACATAATTCTATTTACTGTAGTAATTTGACCGGCTTTTCAGCCAGTTACAGAAGACTCCACTTTGGCGTATCGTAAGGAAAAACAAGTACTAATTTGATGTGTTAAAAAGGAAAAAAAAAAAAATGCGGTTTGACGTAGAGGGCTGATCAGTCCATTTGTAACCACAGTCGTATATCACAGAGGCGTGTGTGCTGAAAAACAGACAGTAATTTGTTTTTAACAGAAAAAAATAGCATTAATTCATTAGTTTATTAAATGGATTTGTTGGATTAAGAGGTATTGTGGAGCAACGTCTTCACTGTTTGGCAGGGAGAATAAGGATTAATCAGGCTAAATGCAAAGATTAGGGCCTAGTTCGCTTATTTTTCTGTGTTGGGATTTAGTGAAGAGCACCTGTCAACTGCACAAAATGCAACGCTTTTGAGGACTAAATCAATGATTCCCTATTAAAGGTGGCTGCAGGCATCTAGAGGTGGAGCAAAACTGAATCACCCAACAGCAAAAAAAAAAAAAAAAGAAAGTGATTAAAACCGTGTTCACAATTATACAATGGAGGAGAAACTGAAGCTGCCCGGCCTGATCTGGCAGAAAACACATAGTTGCTACATTTGAAAAACATTTCCAGGGACACTTTGCAGCACGGCTATCAATTACTTACCACACCCACTTCCCTGAAGCTCCGCCCACTCCACATAATTAACCGGTTGCCAACCGCCGCACGACTATGTACTGCGGCGGTCAGCCCCGGCCAGGCAGAGTGACGTATGGATACGTCACTCGCCTGTCACTGACTTGCGAGCCTATTGCGGGCGGGCGCGCGCCCGCCGAGGCATGCGCCCGCCGCGGCTTGTTCACAGACAAGTCAGTGCGTGTGTCCGGCGGACTCGATGTCCGCCGGACACACTACGATCGCTCCGGTGAAGGGAGAAAGGCGGAGCGGCTTATGTAAACAAGCCGCCCGTCATTCTCCCTGGTGTAAAAATGAAGATCAGACAGTTCTACTATGTAGAACTGTTGATCTTTGTTTTTACACCAATAGCAATGTCCCTGCACAGTTAGAAACACGCCACTAGGACACACTTAACCCCTCCCTGTCCAATAAAGTTAACCCCTTCCCTGCCAGTGTCATTTTTGCAGTAACAGTGCATATGTATAGCACTGATTACTGCAGTAATGTCACTGGTACCCCCAAAAGTGTCAAAAATGTCAGTCAAGGGTCCGATCTGTCCGCCGCAATGTCGCAGTACCGCAAAAAAAAAAAATCGCAGATCGCCGCCATTACTCGTTAAAAAAAAAAACACCAGAAATGACAAAAATCTTTCCCTTTGTTAGTAAACGCGATAACTTTTGCGCAAACCAATCAAAATACGCTTTTTGCGATTTTTTTTACCAAACATATGTAGCGTAAAACAATTTGGCCGAAAATGTTAAAAAATTTTGATTTTTACATTTTTTTGGGGGGAATTTCATATAAAAAAATGTGAAAAATATTGTTATTTTTGCAAAAATTACGCTTTTTTGTTTATAGCGCATGATCAAAAAATCGCACAGGTGATCAAATACCACCAAAAGAAAGCTCTGTTTGTGGGAAAAAAAGGACGTGAAATTAGTTTAGGTACAGCGTCGCACGACCGCGCAATTGTCCGTCAAAGTCACGCAGTAAAAAAAAAAAATCGCAAAAAAAACCCTGGTCTTTTAGCAGCCAAATCCTCCGGGGCTTAAGTGGTTAATCTCCGTCTTCTTATCATCAGATTATAGGGTCAATAAAGAGAGAATTACAGGAAATTGAAAAGGGAATTTTAAACTTGAGGCCAAAGTAGCAGAGTTGGAATAATTCTCCCATTCAGCTGCACTACTTCTGCCTAAAGTTTAAAATTCTCATCACAATTCCCTGCAATTCTAAAGTGTGAAATGTGCTCAGGTGTGACCATACAAAAAATGTAATATGTAAATATAAATAAAGTGCAAAGTGTAAATAAGTACATTGCCGGGACAATGCAAATTACCCGGGACAGGCTCCTATTTGCCGGGACTGTCCCGGCAAAAACGGGACAGTTGGCAAGTATGAAAACAACAACAAATGATAAAATAAGCTGGCCAATCAGCAGCTCCCTTGAGAACAACGGGTAGGGCTTCCTGCATATAGGGATTATGAACTTTGGTACAGAATAGAGCCAGCTAAAACATGTTTTTTTGTAAAATAAATAAAATCACCGATGGGCAGATATCCCAGCGCTTGTCCTGATGTCACAACAGGAAGTAAAGGGACTTTAAAGAAGAACTTCGCCATCCTATGTTTTTTTTTTTTTCTTCTCAATACCTTTTTATGCTGGGGATATCCACAATAGACATACTCCCATGTACAGCAAATCCAGGGCTGTCCTGCTCTAATCAGCCACTCCTCCATGGTCACAGGTCATGTTCCGCATAACCATCTTCTTCTCTAACATCACCAGGAGCTGGCTGTCCCTTCCAAGTTCTAGCAGCCAGCCCCCCCCCCCCCAGATTATGTGCTGCCAGGTTTGTCCTCCTCTATTCATTGTCTGTAAGTTACCTGGGATACCGGATGTGACTAACCCTGGAAGCAGCTGGAGTCCAGTACAAGTCATTCTCGCCTAGGTGAGTAATAAAGGTGGGGCGGGCCAAAGCAAGAAAAAGTAAGCAGGGGAGGGTTGCAAAGTTCTTTTGGGGTGAATGTCCACTTTAAGGACAGCAAAAACCTGACAGAAGATCTAACCCTTTCCAAAATGTAATCAGATATCTCTGGGTACTTACTTTTCACTTAAAAAAAACAAAAACAAATCAAAAAGGAGCAAGTGAAATCAATAAATGAATAGCTAATGCTGTCCAGAGTTGAAGACAGAAGGTTTACTTGTAATCCACAATAGCCTAAATCCACAGAGCTCCTGGCATGTGCAGTGGGTGGGTCTGCTACCAGAAACCTATGCTTTGCTACTTACCCCTTCCTCTGCTGCTGTATCCGCTTTCAAAGCCATGTTTGAATTCAGCTAGCAGTGAGGAACTCCTTACTTTTTACCACTTTGATTCAAAAAGCGCTGAGGGTGATGGACAAAAAAGATTGTGGAGTTGATGTGTCTGGAGGCCTGGAGGCGGCGTGTCTGGAGGCCTGGAGGGGGCGTGTCTGGAGGCCTGGAAGGGGTGTGTCCGGGGGCCAGGAAGGGGGGCGTCTGGGTTCCTGGAGGGTTCGTGTCTGGGAGCCTGGAGGGGGCGTGCGTTTGGGATCCTGGAGGGGGCGTGTCTGGGTTCCTAGAGTGGGTGGGTGTTTGGGATCCTAGAATGGGTGGGTGTTTGGGATGCTGGAGTGGGTGTGTTTGGGATCTTGGAGGGGGAGAGTTTGGGAATACCCAGCAAGCATTACAAATAGGTAAGCAAAAGACTACTCAGATCACCACATTAGAGAGAAACATGAAAGGGGTAAACTGGTAAGCTAAAAGCTAGGATGACAATATGAAACCTAAGCAGGTATTATTACAGGGGGCGTGTCTGGGAGCCTGGAGGGAGTGCGTTTGGGATCCTAGAGGGGGCGTGCGTTTGGGATCCTAGAGGGGGCGTGCGTTTGGGATCCTAGAGGGGGCGTGCGTTTGGGATCCTAGAGGGGGCGTGCGTTTGGGATCCTAGAGGGGGCGTGCGTTTGGGATCCTAGAGGGGGCGTGCGTTTGGGATCCTGGAGGGGGCGTGCGTTTGGGATCCTGGAGGGGGCGTGCGTTTGGGATCCTGGAGGGGGCGTGCGTTTGGGATCCTGGAGGGGGCGTGCGTTTGGGATCCTGGAGGGGGCGTGCGTTTGGGATCCTGGAGGGGGCGTGCGTTTGGAATCCTGGAGGGGGCGTGCGTTTGGAATCCTGGAGGGGGCGTGCGTTTGGAATCCTGGAGGGGGCGTGCGTTTGGAATCCTGGAGGGGGCGTGCGTTTGGGATCCTGGAGGGGGCGTGCGTTTGGGATCCTGGAGGGGGCGTGCGTCTGGGATCCTGGAGGGGGCGTGCGTCTGGGATCCTGGAGGGGGCGTGCGTTTGGGATCCTGGAGGGGGCGTGCGTTTGGGATCCTGGAGGGGGCGTGCGTTTGGGATCCTGGAGGGGGCGTGCGTTTGGGATCCTGGAGCGCGCGTGCGTTTGGGATCCTGGAGGGGGCGTGCGTTTGGGACCCTGGAGTGGTGGGTGTTTGGGACCCTGGAGTGGGTGGGTGTTTGGGACCCTGGAGTAGGTGGGTGTTTGGGACCCTGGAGGGGGAGTGTTTGGGACCCTGGAGGGGGGTCCTGCAGGGGGAGTGTTTGGGAATACCCAGCAATCCATTACAAATAGGTAAGCAAAAGACTACTAGGATAACAATATGAAACCTGAGCAAGTATATTATGTGCCCCAAGTGAATGTCCTGGCTTTAATTTCAATTCTGACCAAATAAACTTTATGGGTACCTTTTACCTCTCTGCAGGGCAAACATAAAAAGATTCCTCCTACATCTGAAAGATGGGAGTGAGAAGCTTTTCATGCTGGCATCGCTAAGCTCTTATAATATTGAAGAAAAAAAAAATGGTGCTGACGAGGGCTTGGCAGCCATAGCTCCTGGTCTCGAGTTTCTCTGGGTAATCAACATGGCTTTTAGGTTTGTGTTGACTCTCTTCACCCAGCTGCTGAAATCACAAAGCTTTTATAATGTATTGTTCCCAGCAGAGCTGCCTAGGAGGAAAGAAAACCCAGCAAAACCGATAATATGAAAAATAATGGGACTAAAAATGGCAAAATAGAGAAACAATAAAACAGACTGGGAACACACAATTTTAAAGAGGACCTTTCACTACAAAAGTATAAGGAAGCACAATAATACACTTAAATGTAGGTGTTGGATGGAGTAGAAAAGGTTCAAGTCCAACAGCACTTTCCATTTAAATGAGCTAAAAAAAAAAATTACGGATACAATTAAAAAAGTGTTTAAAGTCCCACAGTTCACTTTCTTTAGAAAGCAGCCACAGCCTGCATAAAAAAACCTATCCCCTGCCAGCATTCTGGCAGACCATTGCCTGTGTGTAGAGACAGTGGTCACTCAGCAGAGGACCAACATGCCCCAATCAGTAGGGAGCACAAGTTTTACTGATTACAGGGCTATAGCTTTGACTCAGCAGGGAGGCTTTCAGTCTTCTGCATAGGGACAACTGTTTACGCAGAAAGAGGGAGACAAGCTGTGGCTGCTTTCAAATGAAAGGACTTTGAACAGTGCTTGTTTTGAGGCATACGTAATTTATTTAGCACATTTAACCTCACGTAGGAATACAGCGGCACAGCGGCTCTCCTGTATCTAGTATGTGACCTGGTACTTACGGGTAGGGGGCGTGCCAGCTGTGCTGTGATTACTCACAGCACAAGCAGATCTGCGGGTGCCTGCCAATGGATGACCACCGGCACCCACTGATCTTCAAGGAGGAAGACAGGACAGAGCTCTGTCAATGTAAGCTCTGTCCTGTCAGCGGGGACGTGCCGATGAATAAAAACCATCACATAACTTAAAAGCGTAAAAGTAAAGTTAAAAGTAAAAGCAGAACACAGTACACACAAACACTGGTTAATCCTTTGATCACCCTAGATGTTAACATCTTCCAAGCCAGTGTCATTAGTATTGTATTAGTGTCACTGGTTCCCACAAAGTGTCTGTTAGTGTCAGAGTGTCCGCCATACTATCGCAGTCTCGCTATAATTTGCAGATCACCGCCATTACTAGTATAAAAAAATAAATTCCAGTACACCCCTCACATTTTTGTAAATATTTTATTATATCTTTTCATATGACAACACTGAAGAAATGACAATCCGCCAGGGGAAGAGGCGGGAACATTTACTCACCATACCAGAACAGGCGGGCGCCATCGCCTGACAGAACCCCTCTCCGATGACGTAAGGGGGCTGTCCGCCAATAGAAACACTGCGACTTGGGCCTAGACCCAGTCGTATGTGACCTGGCGAGACGTTTAACTCGCGGGGCCAGTCCCTGTCCGGTGGGACTATGTCGCGGCCGACCTAGCGCGGAGCTGGGGTCTACGCGCGCTCGCTGGCCAGCTGGGGTGGCCACTAGATCTATATATCCAGCCCGTCGACCAGATCCAGCTTAGTTGCTTGTAGATCTCACAGGAAAAAAATCCAGAGGAAAAGCGAACTAGAAAAAAGCTAGGTAGAAAAAAAAAAAAAAAAAAAAACTTTTGCCAGGACCAGAGATTCCAGCAAGGAACTAGGTCCTTACTCCTGACTTCCTATAGCAGAGAGAGAAGGTATACCCCCTGGGACTGCCCATAGGCATGGCCAGAACTTTTTTCTGCCTAGTGTCCTACTCCTGTAGGGGGCAGTATAACCCTACTGATATGAAGATCAGAGACTGCGTCCGTCAATAAATGATAGAGAAAATTAAACTAATAGATTTATATATAGCAGCAACATCCACACCTGTAGGACACCTGACATTAGATTTGATTTAGTCTTCCAAAGCAAATATACCTTTGCACTCTGGTACTGACTAGTATTCTAGTGTTTCTTTTCTCCTTCTGTTTCTCTCCCTCACTCAGTTAATGTCACCCCAGTGCTGGCAGAGGGGGATGAGACGGGACGAGACGAGACGGGACGAGACGGGACGGGACGAGACGAGACGAGACGGGACGGGACGAGACGAGACGAGACGAGACGAGACGGGACGGGACGGGACGGGACGGGACGGGACGAGACGAGACGAGACGAGACGAGACGAGACGGGACGGGACGGGACGGGACGGGACGGGACGGGACGGGACGAGACGAGACGAGACGAGACGGGACGAGACGGGACGGGACGAGACGGGACGGGACGAGACGGGACGGGACGAGACGGGACGGGACGGGACGGGACGAGACTGGGACGGGACGAGACCGGGACGGGACGAGACGGGACGAGACGGGACGAGACGGGACGAGACGGGACGAGACGGGACGGGACGAGACGGGACAAACAAGAGTGTTTTAAATGATTACTGATGACGTCACTGGTTGTTAGAGTGCCAGCAGCTGGAAGGTTGTTATGGTGCGCAATGAAAACCTACGACTTTGTGTAACTGAAAGGCAGCTTTGATCCACTTTGTGGTTAGTATACAATTTTTGGGCAATTTTTAGGCATTTTGCCAAGGCAACCCTGAAGAAACATGGAGGCAACCTGGTTCAAAAAGGCTGGGCTAACAAAAAGGTTCAGGGCAAAGAGACAGGTTCTCCTAAATTTATTGGAGACATCTTGAACCTTAAGTCTTTGAGTGAAATAAATCCACCGGGCCCCTCAGTCTGCTGGTTCCAACTGGCAACTGAAATAGGTTTCAATTTATTGCATTGGCCCTTTACCTTTGAACCCAAGTTCATCAGTTCCCCTTGTAATCTCAAATTGAGAACAGAATAAGGCTAATTTTATTTTTCTATGACAGTTGTCACTGCAGTCAAAGAGTCAAAATCATATCAATAGTAATCCCTTTATATAAAATATTAAATAACCAGTAAACAATTCTTATCTAATCAAGTCCTCCCTTAAAAAGCAGCCGTTCTTTGAATTCTCAGGCCATGTTATACCAAGGCAGACGTCTCCAGAAAAGAACCACAAAGCAAGCAACAAAAAAAAGGGTTAAACCAGTAACCCGCACTAATCACCATTTTTTCTATTTAATTTAAATAATTTCCTCTTGCCCTTTCTGGTGCTTTTTATGAGCAGCTGAAATATTAAGTATGAAGGGAGGGGAGATACAAAATGGATGACTCTCCAGAGACGTTGGAAGTCTATAACGTTTCCACGGTAACATCCCACAAAAGACATTACGAAAACAACAGCTTTTTTTGTGGCTTTCAACACCCCAAACATACCCTTTACTTAGCTTGTTCCTTTAAAAAAAATATTGGCTTTCAGTTTTACTTTGAAAAAATGATAAAAATTATAAGAGGACTAAACGCTAAAAAAAAAAAAAAGCAAATGGTAATAAATAGGCTTTCAAGTCTACAGGCCAAACTTATTTATTTTATTCATTTATTTTTTAAATTATGGAGTTTGTGAAAACCCTCAGTTTTTGCTGCCATCTGAGAAGATTCACCCTTCTATTTGCGCTGGTAACCATTGTCACCTGGACGGAAAATGATACAACCCTGAAATCTACAATTTCAGGGTTGTCACTGGAAAATGATGGTTAATCTGAAATGTCAGGGTTCTCAAAAACAGGAGGTGATGATAAACCTTCCAATGGGGACACCTGTTCTGCACACCTTCCCGCTTCGCCCTTCAAACCTTCTTTCTTTTGACGATATGGTGGACCTACCTGGTGACATGGTCTTATCTCTAGACCAGCCATTCTAAACCAGGGTTCCATGGATCCATAGGGTTCCTCCAGAGGTTACTAGGGGTTCCTTGACTTGTGCTTGATTGACCTCCCATCTGATGATGTCTTCTTAGTGTTGGAGCCCAACACCACTTGGCTGCACCATCAGTATAACACCAAAGATCTAAAAAGGAGGCCTTCTGACAAGCAATGTAAAAAGGAGCATTTGTCCCACCAACCATAAAAGCACGGTTTATGGCCTGCTTTAGGGACAAGTGGAAGCTATTCACATTAGTCATATGCATTGTGTTCTGTATCTTTAGGAGTAAGCTTAAAAACACTTCACAAGAAAAAAAGGTTCAAGACAACTTCACTCCCGCCCCCTTCCCAAATGTTGAAAGTTATGTGGCCTGGTATGGTACAGAAAAGGGAGCCCACACACTCACTAGCCTTCTTTTCCTGGCCAGTCATGGATAAAGGTCTGGCTTGTTTTTTAGGCTGGGTTCACACATACAGTACAGACCAAAAGTTTGGACACACCTTCTCATTCAAAGGGTTTTCTTTATTTTCATGACTATGAAAATTGTAGAGTCACACTTCAAGAGGTAGTCACCTGAAATGGTTTTCACTTCACAGGTGTGCCCTGTCAGGTTTAATAAGTGTGATTTCTTGCCTTATATATGGGGTTGGGATCAGTTGTGTTGTGCAGAAGTCAGGTGGATACACAGCTGATAGTCCTACTGAATAGACTGTTAGAATTTGTATTATGGCAAGAAAAAAGCAGCTAAGTACAGGAAAACGAGTGGCCATCATTACTTTAAGAAATGAAGGTCAGTCAGACCCAAAAATTGGGAAAACGTTGAAAGTGTCCCCAAGTGCAGTCACAAAAACCATCAAGCGCTACAAAGAAACTGGCTCACATGCGGACCGCCCCAGGAAAGGAAGACCAAGAGTCACCTCTGCTGCGGAGGATAAGTTCATCCGAGTCACCAGCCTCAGAAATCGCAGGTTAACAGCAGCTCAGATTAGAGACCAGGTCAATGGCACACGGAGTTCTAGCAGCAGACACATCTCTAGAACAACTGTTATGAGGAGACTGTGTGAATCAGCCCTTCATGGTAGAATATCTGTTAGGAAACCACTGCTAAAGAAAGGCAACAAGCAGAAGAGACTTGTTTGGGCTAAAGAACACAAGGAATGGACATTAGACCAGTGGAAATCTGTGCTTTGGTCTGATGAGTCCAAATTTGAGATCTTTGCTTCCAACCACCGTGTCTTTGTGCGACGCAGAAAAGGTGAACGGATGGACTCTACATGCCTGGTTCCCACTGTGAAGCATGGAGGAGGAGGTGTGATGGTGTGGGGGTGCTTTGCTGGTGACAAGGTTGTGGATTTATTCAAAATTGAAGGCATACTGAACCAGCATGGCTACCACAGCATCTTGCAGCGGCATGCTATTCCATCCGGTTTGCGTTTAGTTGGACCATCATTTATTTTTCAACAGGACAATGACCCCAAACACACCTCCAGGCTGTGTAAGGGCTATTTGACCAAGAAGGAGAGTGATGGGGTGCTGCGCCAGATGACCTGGCCTCCACAGTCACCGGACCTGAACCCAATCAAGATGGTTTGGGGTGAGCTGGACTGCAGAGTGAAGGCAAAAGGGCCAACAAGTGCTAAACATCTCTGGGAACTCCTTCAAGACTGTTGGAAGACCATTTCAGGTGACTACCTCTTGAAGTGTGACTCTACAATTTTCATAGTCATGAAAATAAAGAAAACTCTTTGAATGAGAAGGTGTGTCCAAACTTTTGGTCTGTACTGTATGTGATGTGGAAACCAGCGTGATTCCTCTGCGGGATCCCGCATCGCATCTAACAGATAGGCAGTTCACACTGCACTGTACGAACCGCTGCGAGTGTCAATAGAAAGTTAATGACACCCCCAAATCAGTTGGCAGATCACTGTGCGAATTGTGAAATTGTACAGCAATCGGATCACATGGGTGATACATGCGATCTGATTTCCAGTGCAGATCAAAAACAGGGTCCTGCACCATTTTGGTCCGAATACCATGTGATTTCAGCCATACAAACCGTCTAAGATGGAAGAATAATGTTTTGGAAGGTTTGCCCCTAACTTTCTGTTTTGTCTCTGGGACGAAGAAACAAGGACCACACAGTGTACACTCTGGCTCCTTACTGGCATCTATAAAGATGTCTAGAATGGAGCCAGATGCTGTGGATGATGCAACTCCTCTGCATCATAAGAGGCCAACCAATGGCCAAAGAGGATGATGAGGGTCTTGGCAAAGAAGTAGCAAACAAGATGGTGGTGAAGGGGCTGGGCAGCGGCTGACAGTATAGATTGCTCACTGGAGGAGCGAACACGCATAATGTAAGTGCACCACTATATGGGAGTATGCTGCATATGTGCACATTATTGCAAGAGCTTACCCACTTTACTTCTGCTGTAAAAGTGAGGGTTTGCAGTATTTCTCTATAAAAAGTATTTACAGGAAGTCAACCAAGTCGGATAAATTATCTCCACCATTCCACTGAAATTTTATACAGATTTTGTTGCAATGACATCATAAGACTTCTGCTGGTCATGCACAAAACAATACAATAGTTCTATATAACACAATTTTAGATAAAAGAATTGTATTTTTTAGGAATTAAACTATACTGTATGGTCAGATCAGTAAGACTAGGTTCACATATATGCAGTTGCAGTTTAGCATTTTTGAACAAGTATTTTTTATGCCTTCTGCTGTTTTTTTTTTTTTTTTTTTTTTACTGATGGGAATGGCTCCTTAACAATCAGTAAATAGTGGGCGGCCGCCGTGTGCCTAACCGATGACTCATCAGCTGTCAGTGGGCTTCTCTGCTGACAGCTGAATGTAAACAAAAAAATGCCAGCATTAAGAAAAACAAAAAAAAACTGTGTCCCCCCTACTAGGGACGCTCCGATCCGACTTTTCTAGTCCCGATACCTGGCATTGTGCATCTGCCGATACCGATCCGGAACTAAACACATACACAATATGCATGCGGCTGCAGTACAGAGCAAAGCCACTGCTTTATTATTATTATTATTATTATTATTATAATACAGGATTTATATAGCGCCAACAGTTTGCGCAGCGCTTTACAGAGTGGGGGAAGACAATACAGTTACAGTACAATTCAATACAGGAGGAATTAGAGGGCCCTGCTCGTTATAGCTTACAATCTAGAAGGGAGGGTCAAGTGAAACAAAGGGCAGTAACCGAGGGGGATGGGCAGATGGAAAAAGTGGAGGTAGAGTTGTTAGGTGTGGGTAGGATAGGCTTCTCTGAAGAGGAGGGTTTTCAGAGATCGCCTAAAAGCTAGTAGGAGATAATCGGACAGATAAGGGTAGGGAGTTCCACAGGATTGGAGAGGCTATGGTAAAGTCCTGGAGGCGAGCATGGGAGGAGGTGACAAGGGAGCTAGAGAGCAGGAGGTTTTGAGAGTAACGAAGAGAGCGATTAGGTTGGTATTTTGAGACTATGTGTATGGCTCCTCCATTCACAGGCGGAGTACATCTGATATCACTCCACCTGTGAGCCGGACCTATACAGGTAGTATGGGTCCCATCCCATACTACTACTACACCAAGTAAGGGACGGCTGAGCCGGGACTCCGCAAAACCGGATCGGCCCGTGGATCGGTTAGTTTTACCGATCCAGCTATTTCGGCAGTATCGGCGCCGATATTCAATCCTAATATCGGATCGGTGCATCCCTACCCCCTACCCGCTCCCCCAATCATTTCCAGGCCCTTCAGGCATCCCCCAGGTTGAGGGCATATGGCCTGGTAGGATTCAGGAGGGGGCTCGCTCAAAAACCACCCCCCTTTCCAGATCTGCCAGGCTGCATACTCGGATAAGGGTCTGGTGTGGATTTAGACGGGGGCTCATGTCATTTAAAAAAGACATTTGGCATGGGGTTTCGCTTAAATTCCATACCAGATCTGAAGGGCCTGGTGTGGATTGGGGGGTCTGGGGGGTGGGAGGGACACCACACTTTTTTTTTTTTTTTTTAATGCCAGCATTCTTTGGTTTGCATTCAGCTGTCAGTGGGGAAACCTGCTGACGGCTCATCAGTTGTTAAGAACACAGTAGATAAGTTCACCTTTGGAAACATTCTACATGTTCCACCCGAAGTTCCCAATGCTGCAGCCCCCGCCCGCTGCCCCCCTTCCCTGTGGCAGCAGTACGGGGAGAAGTTCCCACATGGCCACGTCATTCAGACACACAGCTCTTTGTGTCTGAAGGAACTGCAAGCCCTGACATCCTTGGCAGCCGTCGGCTTGTAGTTCTCAATGAACTACTATGCCGCTGTGGAAGTTCATTGAGTCTTGCTGTCAGCGAGTATAGGCTAAGCCGTATGGGATGTACAGGCATGCAGATACACTGACAGTGTGCAGGAGACCTGCATGGCATCAGCCATCTCCTGATCACTGGTGCAATGCTTTACAGGCTACTATTACAAAAAAAATAATAAATGTACATTTTTTTTACCTGCAAAAAGATGTGCATTTATTTTATTTTTTTTTAAGTGAACTTATCCTTTATCTACCATTCATAGTTTGTTTAGGAGCCTTTCCTATTAGTAAATAAATAAGTGCAAAACGCATCAAAAACGCAACACTTGTGATTTTGATGCGGGGGTCCATTGACCTCTATTACATGCAAAACGCAACCTGCTGCGGGAAAAAAGTCCCTGACCCTTTCCAAAAACTCAGCAGCTGAAAAAGGAACAGATGTGAACGTGTCCCGTAGGAAACCACATTAAATGGTCTTTAGTGCGCTTCTGCAAAACGCACAAAAAAATTCATATGTGTGAACCGAGCCTAAATGATCATTTTCATAGTAAAGAAACGCTCTGTCCCAGTAAACAGTAGGCAATGCTCCAATCTTCATGCATCACTTGCAATAAGCTGGGATGTCTGTGTTTGAGGTGCTCAGCTTAGCACTGATAGACTTTTCAGCAGCCAGAAAATGTACCCACCAGTAGGCTGAATCTTCTCCTTTGCTATGATTAAAGCAATTGTAATCCGCAGATGAAAAAAAAAAAAAAAAGACACCTGCAAGGCAATGTAATAATGCGCTAGTATTCATCGTATACTAGCACATTATGAAATGACTCACCTTGGACCGAAGCCCTCCAGTGGTGTACTGTCTCCGCTGAGAGGGCTAAGAAGTTCCCCCAAACTTTCTTTCGGGTTCGCGCACTGCAACTTTGTGATTGGCCGGGGCTGCGGTGATTGTCACTACCTAGCACGCGCACGGGAGTCCTTGGTTTCGGCAGGAAGCTCTGAAGTTCTGGCAAAGTATGCCGAACCTTCAACGCGCATACGCCAGGGATGTCACTGGCTGCATGCAGGGTCAATATCTCCTAAACCGTGCACATTTAGGAGATATTCCTTTTACATACAGGTAAACCTTATTATAGGCTTACCTGTAGGTAAAAATTAACGTGCCGGGTTTACTATCACTTTAAGAGCGAAGGAACAGTTAAGCACCAAATTTAGCCTTAAAGCGGAGTTCCGCCTCCAAAAATTAAAAGTCAGCAGCTGCACATACTGTAGATGCTGACTTTTAATATTAGTATTAGTAATATAAGTATTATACTTACCTGTCCTGAAGTCCAGCAATGTCGGCACCGCAGCTGATGTTTCCATCGGCTGTTGGGTGGTGCTGCCGCCGCCATTGCCGGTAAGGGAACCCGGCAGTGAAGCCTTGCGGCTTCATGGGCGGGTCCCTACTGCGCATGCGCGAAGCGCGCTGCGCATTCCTATTGGCTCGGGGAGGGAGAAGGGGGCCGAACTTCAGAGGGATGGCGCCGCAGCACCATATCCCGGAAGTGGGGAAGGGTACATCTCAAAAACAGGTACCCGTCCCCCCCCTCCCCCTGAAAGGTGCCAAATGTGGCACCGGAGGGGGAGGAGGAAACAAAAGAGCAGAAGTTCCGTTTTTGGGTGGACCTCCGCTTTAAGCTGGTCATAACTAGATCGGTTTTGTTTTTGGATCAGCCAGATGGCTGACCAATAAAAACAAATAACTAAGTCCCTCATCCACACATTCTGGGTGGATGGGGGAATCCCCCCTACTTGTACTCCGACAGCAGGACTCCTCCACTGCCAAAATACACTGATCAGCCCTGCAGCCAATCATTGATCAAGCAAAAATATACCAACAGCCTCATTGAGGAGGAGCTGATCACTAGATAAACTCCTCTCTTACGGGAAGGGCTATACATAGATTAAAATTTGGTCGGTTCCTTTTGATCCATGTATGGCCAGGCTTTATACAATAAGGCAAGACCAGTTCTTGCACAATATGTCCCATTCATCAAAGAGCTGTACAAAAATGGAAATGCCGCTAGCAACCAGATCAAAGATGTCACTTTTTTTTTTTTTTTTTATACAGGATCCAATTAACCTACCAGCATGTCTTTGGAGTGTGGGAGGAACCCGGAGTGCCAGGAGGAAACCCACGCAGGCACAGGGAGAACATGTAAACTCCAGGCAGGTAGTGTCGTGGTTGGGATTCGAACCAGCAAAGATGTCACTTTACACTAAAGTTCAAAGTGAACCTTTACAAGTCTGCATGACTACATTTCTGATGTGTCACAAAACCCAGCAACAACTGGAGGTTTATCATTAAAAAGTAATTCTTTGGCTCCAGCCCAGTGATTATGCCTAGGCTCTGTTGAGGTCTGTTAGTCCCTCAGTGATCAGGCTGTACACTGTAACATTGTAGCAAGTCACAAGGTGAGAGGCTGCAGCAGAGGCTGATGTGCAGTTGAGGTTTGTATTACCAGATGCCTGACACATGTCCAGCATCACATATGTGTGAACCCAGCCTAAAATACCAACCAGACCTTTATCAATGACTAGCCAGGAAAGGAAGGTAAGTGAGTGTGTGGGCTCCCTTTCCTGTACCATACCAGGCCACATAACTTTCAAACTAAAATTCACATGAGTGTCATCTCTGTACCACATCTCCTTGCAGGCACCGACATGTGACTCAAAAACGCACCAAACACACAAAATTGCGTTGCATTTTTACAGCAATTTTACTGTGTTTCCATTCATTTCAATGGGAAACTGCGTTTTTGGTGAGGGTTTCAAAACCGCACCAAAGATGCAGCATGCACCGGTAACTAGTGCTTTTTTTTTCTCAGAGAATAGGTGCAGGAACTCCCCCTTCTAAGTCACTTCCTGTCTCCGCCCCCCTACCCCCCTCCAAGCACTGACTCTTGGTTCCGCCCTCTACCCACCTCTGAGCAACGACCCTTGGTTTACCCCCTACCCTGCTCCCAGTACGGCCCCTTTTAAAGAATATAGAGGCAAGTATAATTTTGTACTGCTAAGTAGATTGTTTGGAATTTGGTAATGATAACAAGAGAAGCAATAAAATAGATCTCCCGCAGTCAGCAGCAAAAGACCCCCCCCTCCCCCCAGCAACAATAGACCCCCAGCAGCAAACAACAATTGATCTCCCAGCAGTCAACATCAATAGACTCTCCAGCACCCAGTAACAGTAGACCCCTCCCAGTAACAAAAGATCCTCCACCAGCAACAATAGATTGCCACACAAAAATAGATCCACTCCAGCAACAATAGGCACCCCAGGAGCCAGCATCAGTAGACCCTACATCGCAACCCAACACCCCTTGCTATGACATACATTCAGTGCTGGAAGTGCCGGAACTGCGTTCCCCCGCGTTCCTGCTGAGAAAAAGGCCCTGCCGCTAACGCAGTGGTGTGAAAAGTCCCATAGGAGTTAAAGGGAAAAATTTTTCTTACAAGGAAAAAACGCAGGTAAAATGTATCAGTGTGAAAGGGCCCTAAGAAAGACCATTTTCTGCTGAGGCTTAATAAACAATGGCCAAGGTGTTACGTAAAAGGCCGTAATATTGAAGGCATAGATTTTTCTACTAGGCCGTCGCATTGTACAGATAACGCGATCAGACAGTTACATCGTAAATAGGTATGGCGGTGTGAAAGCCAAGAAAAAATCTATCTTATCTCTTCTTTTTTTTTTTTTGCCTTCCCTCTATGAGCTTTAAATGAGAGTTAATGAGGAAAAAAAGACTGTAATGTGCCCACAGCGATACTCCGTATAGATCACGCTATGACTTGAGCCACTCAATGTACGCTTACATTAAAGCACACAGTGAAGTCAGATCAATTGCTCGCTAATTAGACCAATCGTAGGAAGACTTTCCCTGACCCCGAGCATGACTGCTTTGTGACCTTACGGTGATTTTCCAGCTCGCTCTCTCCATCTGTACCGGTACGGTCGGCAGTGGATGACATTTATCCAGTGGCTGTGAGGGCGACTTTGTCACTAATTGATGAGGGTCTGATCAACGGAATCTCGAGGTTTCCATTCACGACAAAGAGGTGTTTAATTACAAGAAGAGTGTAGATGATGTCAGCACTGAAGTTAAAATACTTATAACCAAAATTTCTTATACAACCTATATATAAAAAAAAAAAAAAATGAAGTATGATTAAACTATTTTATGGGATCCACAACTTTCTCATTTTTACGTTCTTTGTTGTAGGCAAAGCAGCCAAAACATTTGCATTTCTTGTCTACTTTGGGTTTTGTTATATTTTGTTTTATTCAGTTTTGTTCTTTCTATAGAATGTGCTAAAATATGACTTGTGCTGCATTAGTACGGGTGTTCCCCTTTAGTTCAGTGACTCTATGGAATGCTGTGAAGGTTCATGACTATGCCCGGCACAGGAAGGCCTCTACATATCTGTTATGGGGCCTTACAAACTCTCGTCCGAGACGTTTTCCGTTTCTCAGGTACTAGAGACATCCTGTGTCTGCGGCGTTCTGTCTCCAATATGGCTACTACTGGTCTCCAGGTGTTGTCATCGCAGGGACTGGAAATGACGCAGCAGCCTCTTGTTGAAGCGGCGACGCATGACGTCATTACGACGCGCATACCCAGTATATTGGGACGCCAGGGACCGCATTTGACGCCATTTTCCTTGCCCACAATGTTAGAGATGGACAGATGGATTCCCTGAGAGCTGCTTTTTTGATCTACATGGGAGAGAGAGAGCTTAGGAATTTTGCAGGCACATTGCAGAGTTGTTTTCTGTAAGTATTTGTACCCATTTTGCCCACCTTTTGGCGATCATACACTCTTGAGTTTTGATTTTCCATACTTGGATTAAATGGATAATTATAATTTGTATCTCCCATCCAGTGGAAAAATAGTATTTTTGTACTTACTGTAAAATCCATTTCTCTGAGTTCGACAGACACAGCGTTGCATAAATCATAACTACTGGGTTATATTGCCTCCTCCAGGAGTAGGACTAGGCATAACAAAAAACACCTGGCTACGCCCATGGGCCATCCTCAGCTTTGTATATAACTCCCCTCTCTGCTCTAGGTAATCAGTTTAGTAGCAAGCAGTATTAGAACTCCATAGAGGGGTGGGTGCTGTGTCCGTTGATGAACTCAGATAAATGGATTTTACGGTAAGTACAAAAATCCCATTTTGTCTTTCGTTCAACGGACACAGCACTCCATAAATCATAACTATTGGGACATCCAAAAGCAGTGCCAAAAAGAAAATGAGGGGTGGGGAAAATAACCCAAGACTAAACTTAAAAGCCCTTAACCAGGACACAGGAGCCCTAAATGGGTCACAGGAGCCCCGTCTGAAAAATAAAAGTTTAAAGAAAGACAACCCTCAAGAGGGAACAGCCCCTTTTAAACAGTAGCCTGCAAAACTTTGTTGCCAAAAGAGGCATCTGCAGATGCCAAGGTATCTACCTTATAGAATTTTATGAAGGTATGCACCGAAGACCAAATGGCCACCTTGCAATATTGCGATATTGATGCCTGATGACAGAAGGCACGAGAAGTGTCCGAGTAGAATGCGCCCCGACAGGGAAAGGTGGAACCTGACCTTTAATGGAATAGGCCAGAGTCACCATTTGTCTGATCCATCTGGAGATGGTAGCCGAAGAAGCAGCCAGCCCTTTTCTTGGTCTGTCAGTAACCACAAAAATTGAGTCTGACCTCCAAAAGGTCTCAGTAGCTGCCAGATACACCTGAATCGCATGAATCACATCCAAGGTATGCAAAGCAAATTCCTTGGGATGAGCCGGCTTGGCACACAAGGAAGGCAACACAATGTCCTCATTCAAATGGAAGTTAGAGACAACTTTGGGCAGGAATGATGGACAGGGACTAAGAACCACTTTATCCCTATGGACCACAAAATAGTGACTGCGACAGGATAATGTCGCCAATTCCGATACCCTGCAGGCCACGGTAATAGTCACCAAGAATGTCACCTTCTGGAATAACGTAGACAAGGAGATCTCCTGAATATCCTCAAATGGAGGCTTCTGGAGAACCGAAAGTACCAAATTTAAATCCCATGGTGGTAAAAGAGACCATACAGGTCGAGCCACATGTCGAACCCCCTGAATGAAGGTACGAACTAAAGAGTGCGTGGCTAGGGGGGGTCGCTGAAAGAAGATAGCCAGGGCAGACACCTGGCCCTTGATGATTTTCAAAGCCAACTTCTGATCAACGCCCTGTTGAAGAAAGTTTAAGATCCAAGCCACAGAAAAGAATCGAGGTTGAGCACCAATCGACTCACACCAAGAAATGTACGCTTTCCACGTACGATGGTAAACCTTGCTGGAAGACGACTTCCTTGCCTTCACTATAGTAGAGATCACTGATCCAGACAGACCTCTATCCCTCAGTACCTGGCTTTGAATAGCTAAGCCATTAAATTAGATGAGCAACGTCCACGGCAGCATCGGTCTCAGAATCAGATGAGACAGACTGAGCAGGGAAAGGTGGGGGATGCTTCCTCCTGGGCCTTTGCCCACACGTCAATTCCCCCCAGGACACTAAAGACTGCAGGACCACCATCAATGCAACAATGGGAAGCTGGGGTTCTGCGGGGCCTGCCACCTCCATGAGGGGGTCAGTGGGGGAGATGTGACCTGAGGCTCCTTAAGGAAATGAGGACCATGCAGTACAAAAACAAACTTTTGGCACCACTAAAGGATCCCCCCAAGGCTCAGGGTACCTATCAGCAGAGAGACAGATAGATTGTAAGCTCTAACGAGCAGGGCCCTCTGATTCCCCCTGTATTGAATTGTACTGTAACTGTATTGTCTTCCCCCACACTGTAAAGCGCTGCGCAAACTGTTGGCGCTATATAAATCCTGTATAATAATAATAACAGGAACCCCCAAGGACTCACCCTACTGATCGGAGGACCGCAAAGAATTCAGACCCAGCATCACCATGGACGCCATCCCTGTTCATATGTCTTGGGCACAGGAAGAGAAAACTGAGGAGGAAGAGGAGAAGCTTCGGCATCCCCATGAGGCTTTGGTCATCTCTAGCTTCCCCCGGATTAAGAGAAAATGGCCCCTGTGACATCATTGGGCTACACAAATATGGCTGCCAACAGGAGACCAGCCAGACTAAGGAAAAATGGCCACCATCAGCTACAGCATGCTGCCAGGATCTTCCCTGTGCTCTCTGCAACACTGCACCCCCTGCAAGGGGACCCTCTCCTGAAGGTAGGGCACAAGTTAGGGGAGACTCTGCTGTGCACTCTGCACCGGGTCCCTCCTGCACTATACCCACACTGCAAACAGTGGGGCATGCACCTAGGGGTCTCCTACACTGGGACCCCTCCAGACTACCAGGGCAGGACACACTATCCCAGGTCCCAGGGTTCTCCGCTGCATCCTCTGTCCTGGGATCCCCACCAGACACCAGGCCCAGACAGGAGGGAAAGGGAGTGGGGGAAGCTCAGCTCACTAAGGGATTTTTAAGGATGGGAGGGAACCTACTGGCAAGTCCCACCGTCCCTGGAGGTTACCCACGTCCACCCCAAAAAAAAAAAAACGAGTTTTGTCCTGGCCTGTGCTTGCAATCACATTGTAAAAAGGTCCAGTTCTAGTCTATTCACATTGTTTTCAATCAAGCCCCAATAAAGGAGGTGTTTTTAGACCCTCAAAACATGTTGCCTTCTTTTTGGATTGTCCCCCTGACTTTTATTGGGATAACACTGGACTGCTTAGCAGCGGTATGGTGCCTCAATTTCCATGTTTGTTACATTATGCTACAAGCTAAGGAGTCCGTGGAGATCCTCTGGGGTGTAGAAGACGCCTTAAAGGGAACCAGATTATTCATATTAACATTATTATTATTATACAGGATTTATATAGCACCAACAGTTTGCGCAGCGCTTTACAATATGAGGGAAGACAATACAGTTATAATACAATTCAATAAACATGAGTACTTTAAGATAATACCACCAATAAAATAACCATATGGGCCCAGTGCTATTTTTTCACTTTCCTCAGATATCCAGCCTGTGACTGGACAGTGAAACGAGAAGCAGCAGACTAGTGAGCTTGTTTCTCAATCACTCCGTTCTCTCCTTCTATCACTGAGTCTCTTTTTAGCTCTTGTGCACTGCAGTATCACACACCGGCTCCTTGTTGTTGTTCTTCCTCGCTCAGTCTGAGTTCTGCTGTACAGAGACTTCAAGAGACCAAAACTAAGTCAAATTAGCCTACATTTATAAAATACATTCAATGCAGAGCTGTGTTAGGCTATGTCTTTTATATCTGCCTAGAATTCAGATTTAACACTAAACCCTTGTCGCTCTTCTACCTGCAAAGGATTCGTAATTCTGTTCGGAGGGATCAAGAATTGCCTGTCACATAAAATAGCATAGTCTGGTTTGTGATCGCTCATTTTTCAAATTCAGTAAAGCAGTACAGCTGCTCACTGGATAAAGAAGGAGCATACTGCACTAATGTGGTCATTGATGTACTCAAGTTGCTCCTGTTAGCAAGACAAGGACAGGAATAAAGGGATCCTCGGTATAACCCTGTGTATGTATTATTGCCCTGAGGCATAACATCTAAGTAGGTATGGGTAAGTCCTCATGAGGATACCAGATTACGGTCCTCCAGTTTGCCCCAATAACAGCAGCAAATGGTACAGAATAAAGCCTTGTTCACACAACGAGAATATCGGACAAATAATGGTCCCTTTTTTTTTGGCATATACAGTATCTCACAAAAGTGAGTACACCCCTCACATTTTTGCAAATATTTATTATACCTTTCATGTGACAACACTGAAGAAATTACACTTTGCTACAATGTAAAGTAGTGAGTGTACAGCTTGTATAACAGTGTAAATTTGCTATCCCCTCAAAATAACTCAACACACAGCCATTAATGTCTAAACTGCTGGCAACAAAAGTGAGTACACCCCTAAGTCAAAATGTACAAACTGGGCCCAAAGTGTCAATATTTTGTGTGGCCACCATTATTTTCCAGCACTGCCTTAACCCTCTTGGGCATGGAGTTCACCAGAGCTTCATAGGTTGCCACTGCAGTCCTCTTCCACTCCTCCATGATTACATCACGGAACTGGTGGATGTTAGAGACCTTGCGCTCCTCCACCTTCCGTTTGAGGATGCCCCACAGATGCTCAATAGGGTTTAGGTCTGGAGACATGCTTGGCCAGTCCATCACCTTTACCCTCAGCTTCTTTAGCAAGGTAGTGGTTGTCTTGGAGGTGTATTTGGGGTCTTCATCATGTTTGAAAACTGCCCCTGGGCCCAGTCTCCAAATGGAGGGGATCAAGCTCTGCTTCAGTGTGACAGCCTACGTACAACAAACCAAGCCAAATATTGTGGAATGGAGATTAAGGGGAGATAGTATTACTGAATGATCATGATACTGCGATTCTTAGGAAGACATCCCAAGAAAGTCTTAGGAAGACATAGCACGATAAAAAGAACTATTCACAAACATATGAGTTCAAAGTGCTTATCATGCCACACATCCGTGGCTAAGTGTCCCCAGACTGGACAGTCTCCAAAGCATAGGGGGGGCCTCATAGGGGTCCCTGCAGGCTAATGCATTTTGAAGGATTTCCCTCTTCCTCAGAGCCGAACCTTTTGGTTTGGCTCAAAACCACAATTTGTGGGGTGATGCACTAGGCCTGTGCACCTTCACTTGTTTGTTTTTTTAGTGGTCATAGGACATCCCCAGTCCTTAAGGGCAGCAAGGCTTCAAGAGATTATCCATGTGTGCAGTGGATTGGTACTTGTATCCCACTTGTGCGCCGGAGACAACTGTCATTGTCCTATGCCAGTCACACACGGTTCTAATCCTGTTGAACCGACTGAGATGCAAACTGTCTGGGCAGGCTGAAAGTACCAAGTTGATTGATTGATCAACTTGGGTACAACTAGCCTGCCAGGTTTGCGTGTGATTATTGGTAGCGGCTGCTATAGCTGCTACCAATATTTACGGTCTTCTCCCGCTCAGAGCAGAAAATTGCTTGGCAGCGCTGCCTGGTTTGATAGGGGAATCTGGTTTGATGGGGGAATTGTGCATATTTCTTTCCTGCAACCACAGGTGTATGGCCTTAGGAAGACATCCCTGACACCACAAATTTATACAGGTAGCAAAAGAACAACAAAAGGTTTATTAAATACCAAAGGGCTTTCCTCGAAAACACAAGTAGATCAGGGATAGGGAAATAAATATAACGTTTAGGAGATAGTCAATATACCCTAGAAGTCACCAAAGAGACAGAGGACATAAACATCCCATATTTTTGTGTTAATAAAGCCCCCCAGGCCCTCTGCACAATGCACAGTTACTAATTCCTGCATTCAGTAGAATTTTCTTCTTCCATAGTAGGCTTGCCAGGCCTATTCCAACCCACAACCTGGAGTCTTTGAACTTGAGGAATGCTATCCCAGACAGGTTGATTTACATGCTTTTATTAATTCTATCTTCCTTGTTCTTCTTTTCTTTGTATTTTTTTTTTTTTTATCATCGGGGGAACTTTTGAGGAACCCTCCCCTAACCTGCAAAGCAACACTTTTTTGCTGGTGGCTCTAGGTTGCCAGGTCACTATCTAAGAGGCCTCCTAATTTACTAACGAGGGTCACAAAGTTACAAGAACTCCCTGCCCTAACCCGCCGCTTTAACCTTGCTGCCTTGGTTCAGAACTTCCACTAATGACAGTAAAAGAAGATAAGCTCCTTATAGTTTGAAGATGACAGTGACCTCACCTGTTTGATTTTAGGACGTTAAGACCATTGCTATTATAATGATTTAAACAGGACACTCCAGGCCAATTGTTCTTGAAGAAATAGTCAATACACCTGGCTGGTGTTGGCCTGCTTGATTGCTGCTACACCCCCTGAGATAAGCCTATGACACACTTGCTCAGATAATAGCCTGATGTAGGTATCAGCTATAAATTTCTATGTGCACTGGATAGCAGGAAAAGAAAACATCCATATTTCCCCACATCAACTAGGTTTCTGAAACGTTTAGCAGGTTCAAAGAGATGCCAATTGGCTGCAATCAGCGAGGGCACTGTTTTTTCTGCAAGAGTTTAGTGAATTAATAAGCCCATTATTACAACATTTTACAAAGACGACTAACTGGCAAATGCCTCTCATTACCTCCTTTTCCCTGTGCCGCTAAGTGTGAATCATTTCCCATCAGGGGGTCCTAGGCTACCCATGGAGCGGCAGTGTAAACACACGTAGCCATAACAGCACTCAATAAAGAGGATTGTGCATACATTAACCAACGTGTCCTTAACGGCCAAGACCAAAACAGGGCAATTTGTACCTTTCCTCTTCAGAAAGTCCTTCCGGGTGGCAACGGGGCTCTGACGCACTCGGGGGTTCTGCAAAAACTTCACCGCAGTGGCAATCTGCAAAACCAGAGGTTATCATTCGTCAAAATCATTGAACACACGCGTCAAATTTCTTACATGTATATGTGCATATTCTTTTTTTTTTTTTCAATTTCATTACATTTTACTTTTCTTACTTTAATTTTATTTACAAGTGGATTAACAAGCCACCTATTTGACACTATACTTGTCCCTCCATCAGTAAGTTTATGGCTTTCTGGAGGACCCATGGAACGATCAAAACAAGAGCTATGTAGACTCAAGAGAAAACCATTCTGACCAAAGTCATTCCAGTTGTGAGTAGGTCCATCTTCTAAAACCAACCACACAGCAAAAACACAATATAAAAAGGCAGCACAGTGACAAAGTGTTTAGCACTTCTGTCTAGCAGCACTAGGGTCGTCGGTTCAAATACCAACCACGACGACCCTACCTGCCTGGAATTTGCATGTTCTCCCATTGCCTGGTGCTCTGGTTTCCTCCCACACTCCAAAGACATGCTGGCAGGTGAATTGGCTCCTGTCTAAATTGGCCCTAGTATGTGTATGTATGAATGTGAGTTAGGGACCTTAGATTGTAAGCTCCTTGAGGGCAGTGACTGATGTGAATGTACAACATGAAAGGTTGCGTAAATTGACGGTGCAATACAAGTACCTGTGATAAAAAAATAATACGTTATAACTACCCACAATCCATCATGGAGACTGGTGACTGCCACTTAGGTCAACAGAGCGTTTTTTTCTACACAGGAGATGCTGGAATAAAGCTACCCACTGACCCTGTGCCCTTATAAAGAGAAGCTCCTGGCTCCCCTCAAAAATGTAAAAGTCAGCAGCTACAAATACTGTAGCTGTTGTCTTTTAATATAAGGACACATACCTCTCCAGGGATCTAGCGATGTCCTCACCTGAACAGATTCTTCATTTAGCTTCAGGTTCAGGCGCCGGCATAGCAAGTACAAGGAAACAGGAAGTGAAGCTTTGCGGCTTCAAATTCGGTTTCCTACAGAGCGTGCTGCATTGCGCCTTGCGAATGGTTCCATAGTCTTCTGGGACCTGTGATGTGTCCCAGAAGACTGCAGGGGAAGAAGGGGGGCTGAACTTCCAGGTCAGATCACCGCATCGTTCTGAGCCAGAAGTGGGAGTGGGTACCTGCCAAAACACCTCCCCCCCCCCCCCCTAAAAAAAAAAACAAAAACTGCTAAATGTGGCAAAAAAATGGTAATATATAAAACATAATGAACAAATACCATACAGAAAGCAATACATGTGCTATCCACTATAATATGTGCAGGAAGCAACATTACAAGCCATCCCCACAGCGTGGGGTCCAAGTAGAGGTTCCCAAGGTTAGACCAAGGCTGCACCATCTGGATGCACTGCTTCTATTGTTGTAATAGAAGTTCTGAGAGGTTGATTGAGGAATCTGAAGAAAAATAATATAGTAGTAAACCTCTCTCCCGCATGACCTGTTGTTCTTTTAAATAGTTCTGAACACCCGCTGGGCGGAAAGGATCGGCGCTCATTTGACCACTGTCACAGTGATCTTTAATCCACACCATGAGCGGTCTTCGATACCTTGGTCTTTGTGCTAAGAGTGTGCAGTGACGATGCTTTCAGCATGTAAACAAGAGCCACCTAGTGACGCATCTGTGTGGCTTGTTGGTGTTAAAGCCCAACCTTTTACCAAGGTACATATGGTCAGTGTTAGGGTGGTTGTAAAGGGGTTTCTCCATATGAGGGGGGAAGAGGTCCATCATGTTAGGATATTAGCAAAGAAGCTGAGTGCAGTAGGACCAGAAGAAGAAATGGGAGCAGGTACCTGCTAAAACTAGGTACTTCTCTCTTTAAAGTCTTGCACACACGAATGATTGTCCCTTTTTTTGGATGCTAATCTCTATATTAAAAATGAATAGGTTATTAAAGTATGAAAATTCTCGTATGACAGAATAAAAATTCTGAAGTGATGTAAAGTTTTGTATTGTATTTTTGGACGAAAACTCTACTGAGTAAACAAAAATCGTACGAGAAACATTTTCGCGTTTGTCCCTTCTGAAAATTTTGGACGACAACTGTGAACTAACGATTAGAGTATTAGTGTATACGGGGCTTTAGGGTGAAGTTCCGCTTTATTTTACAGTCTAACTTGTTGTTTTTGTTATTAGCTTTTTTTAAATTTGCAACTCTATAGGGACTCATTTGCAATTCTCAATGGGGACTAAAAGCAATTAAGAGAGTTTAGGCATTTTGGGTGCCTCACCTGAGCCAAATAACATACTGGCATACTTGTAGTGTGGGAGGAAAGCACACAGAGAATGCAAACTCCCATGTGGATAGCGTCCTGGTCGAAATTCAAATCAAGGACCCTAGTGCTGCAAGGCAGAAGTGTCAACCACTAAGCCACATGTCTGACATTGATTCTTCAGGTGACGAGTCAGGGGTGACTTGAGTTGTGATCCTGGATGGTCAACTTTCTGATTCCAAGCACAGTCTGCCTGGTCCTGAACTTCTATATCAACATCAATGCAAAGAGCCTTGTAATTGAAAGTAGCAACCACAAGCATGTTGGGTCAAGCATTTAAAGGAGAAGTATAGCCAAAGCTAGTTTGGTTGTACTTTACCTATGGATCACAGGAGTGTAGTTCGTTCTTCACTCCTGTAGACCCGTTTTCAGCAGACAGCAGGCTGAAGACCACTGTCTGCTGATGTCACAGACCCGGTCCAGGCTCAGGCAAGATCCCGTCAATAGAGGACAATAGAGTCAGGATCCGCCCACATGCCTGGACTGCCACCCAGCTCAGCCACTTAGTAAGCAGCTGAGAGCCTGAGCCAGCGGCTCCCACTCCCGCCACAGCCCAGCGAGAGGGGGGTTGGGTAGAGCAGACAGCGGCGTCTGACAGTCAGCAGCTCTCTGCTCTGGGATCTGTGAGAACTGAGCAATCGGCGGGGTTACATCGTTCGATTCTGTCTTAGAGGTGCCGGGGGACAGATGCAGCATCCATCTCGGTAAGTATGATTCTTAAAAAAAAAAAAAAACATCTCTTAACAGGGCAGCAATTTTCAGTAACTAAAACTATATATATATATATATATATATATATATATATATATATATATATATATATATATATATATAGCGCAATAGGCACACTAATTACAATTTATTACGGTATACTCAGACTCTTTGCATAGGCCCAGTAGTGGACATTTTTTGTAAAGCTACCTTGGAGAGAAAATGGTTACAATATACCTTGGCATCCAAATGCTGCCCAGGGTCCACCATGACACGGCCCTCGTCTGAACATCTCTTGTTTCTCTAAATACGCTAATCGCGGCAAACGTAGGCACAACGGATCCATTGGACAACGCAATAAACAGGAAATTACAGCCATCCAACACAGATCCCGAGCGCTAAGTACATCAGAGCAGGTGTATGTCAAATGATTAGTTATTACACCTGTGGTGGAGCTGATTCAATTGGGAAATACGTTCAGTAATAGGTTAAAAGGTTCGGATGGGGCACATTACTCTCAAAGTGCCTGCAGTGAGGGGATGATTGAGCTAGATGTCATTAGTAATTCATTTAAGGGAAAACAGGAGAAGGAGCAAGTGACTGAAAGCAATTTAGATGTCAGGTAGAAGGAGGGGAGGCATCTTAAAAAAGCATGATAAGTGAATTTACATGCGAGCGGGAAGGAAGCCGCGAGGAGACTAAGAAGAGATGGAAAGAAGTAAGAAAGGAGAGCGGAGAATCTTAAAGCAGAACTCCAAGCAAATTAAGAACATCGACTAAAAGCTTTGGCTATCCTTCAAATATCATTAAAAATATTAAAGGACTGTGGCCAGGTTATGGACATTCAAATGTTCATTTATGATTACCAAGCATTTTTTTTTAATGACTTTTCTTTTTATTTTAAGGTTTTTATGTGAAATGTTGTTTTAATTAAAAATATGTTTTTTTTTTATTATTATAAGCTAACAAAACATTTTATTAAAAAAATGTTTTTAAATGTATTATTTTTCATAATGTAAATGTATCTGACAGTTACACTATTAAGTAGATGGAAAGAAGTAAGAAAGGAGAGCGGAGAATCTTAAAGCAGAACTCCAAGCAAATTAAGAACATCGACTACAACTGTGGCTATCCTTCAAATATCATTAAAAATATTAAAGAACTGTGGCCAGGTTATGGACATTCAAATATTTATATAATGACTACCAAGCATTTTTTTAAGGACATTTCTTTTTATTTTAAGGTTTTTATGTGAAATGTTTTAATTAAAAATATGTTTTTTTTTATTATAAGCTAACAAAACATTTTATAAAAAAAAAAAAAAAAAATGTTTTTAAATGTATTATTTTTAATAATGTAAATGTATCTGACAGTTACACTATTAAGTAGATGGAAAGAAGTAAGAAAGGAGAGCGGAGGATCTTAAAGCAGAACTCCAAGCAAATTAAGAACATCGACTAAAAGCTTTGGCTATCCTTCAAATATCATTAAAAATATTAAAGGACTGTGGCCAGGTTATGGACATTCAAATGTTCATATATGATTACCAAGCATTTTTTTTAAGGACTTTTCTTTTTATTTTAAGGCTTTTATGTGAAATGTTTTAATTAAAAATATGCTTTTTTTATTATTATTATAAGCTAACAAAACATTTTATAAAAAAAAAAAAAAAAATGTTTTTAAATGATGTATTATTTTTAATAATGTAAATGTATCTGACAGTTACACTATTAAGTAGATGGCACTGCAGATGAACACTCCAATCTGAAGGCTTTCATTGTTATCAATGGAGATACCACTATGCCATTGCAGATATGAGGATCACTTGATCGTGAATGAGAGCCAGCCGCAGCAACACATAGCGCCCGCTCTCAAAGGGGAAGAAGTTTATGTATGTATCCCTGGCACAGAGAATGGTACTGGGGAATGTTAAGAGCCGGTTCACACTGAGGCGACACGACTTCAGGGGGCGACCTGTGAAGTCGCGTGCACCGCGACTTCGGCGCGACTTGCAGGGACTTCACATAATGGAAGTCTATGCAAGTCGCTCTGAGGTCGCTCCAAAGTAGTACAGGACCCTTTTTCTAAGTCGGAGCGACTTGTGTTGCTCCTATTAGAACGGGTCCTGTACTACTCAATGGACCGCGACCGACCGCGGCAGTGTGAATGGGCTCTAAAGTGATTGTAAAGTCTTGTTTTTTTTTCTATTACAATAACAAACATGTTATACTTGCCTCCTCTGTGTAGTTGGTTTTGCACAGAGCAGCCCGGATCCTCCTCTTCTCGGGTCCCTCTTCGGTCTTCCTGGCCCCTTCCTCCTGTTGAGTGCTCCCACAGCAAGCAGCCAGCTATGGAGGCACCCATGCTACAGCTCCAGGTATTAATTCAGACACGGAGCTGCCTTTGGCCCCGCTCCCTCTCTCTCCTTATTGGCTGAGTTTGACTGACAGCAGCAGGAGCCCATGGCATCGCTACTGTATCTCAGCCAATCAGGAGAGAGAGAGAGTCCCAAATGGCTGAGGGACTCATGGGCATTGCTGGAATGACAGGCGGCTCAGGTAAGTATTAGGGGGGCTGATGCACACAGAAGGCTTTTTATCTTAATGCATAGAATTTATTAAAAAGAAAAACCTTCTGACTTTACAACCACTTTAATAATCAGATTGGGGACAAGAAGGTGGTAAAATAAACCCTCACAAGGAAGGTGTTGGGTCTGTTTCACATAGGCTTCAGCTGGTATAAGAGCAGTGTGAACAGCAAGTTTACATGAAACTTGGGGGGGGTCAAACGGATGTTTCAGGTGATACGGGGGCCAAATTACACGGCACAAGTACTGTGCTGTATAACATACTTTAAAGTAACAGGATCCAATTTTTTTTTCCTAGGGTTACAAATGCTTTAACTGTACTGGAAAAAAAGGGAAGTCACTGACCTGACTGTACAGTTTTGCAGTGGGTGCCTGGATCACAAGACTGGCTGAAGAGAATTACAAATCCTACTTTTCATACTTTTATTTTAACCACGTGTTCAGAAATTCACACTTTTACCTTTCGTAGTAGATCTACCAGTGAGAAGATCTTCCAGCAACCATCCAAAATGAGAATGATTGCCTTTGGAAGGACTGACATTATACCAGAGCAGTTTCACCAATTTGCGCAGCCCGGCAGACTGCTGCGACGGGATTATCTGAGCAGGGATGGGTAATGTCTGATGTGAGACGATACACATTAACCCCAGACGCAGGCCGAGGTCAAAAGTTATGACAATAGATGCAGGAAACAATTAGCAAGACGCAGGGGTTTGGACAGCTACACTGGGGACGCCGAAGAGAAGGGAAGTTATCTATATTTCAGCCTAAGGATTAAGTCAGGCACGCATGCTGGAAAGGGGGGTGCATGTAAGAAAAAAAAAAAAGGAGCGTTAATGAGAGCCTTTTGGCCCCCACCGCGACGAACGCTGCGAGACATTAAGGGATGGAGCCAGCAGCCGCAGAGCAAAGTTTTAGCAAGAAATCAGGTCTGTGTCAAAACTGAAGTGACAAATTTGGTCATCGGTGGCACAAGGAAATGGCTGCACAGCGGCCGTTAATCAGAGGCAGCCATCACACACTGCTGATGCCAGCACTCAGGGAGAAAAGCAGGAGGCTAATTATGAGGCTGTATATCTCGCTAAAGACGCCTGGCTCGGGCTACATCATGCCAGCAGCGGCAGCCAGGTACGGGGAGAGCCTGCGATATGTGCGATCTAAGGCTTTCTGCAAACTAGACAACACGGCCCAGGATAGATCGGCAAGGACAGAGGTGCCGCCGCCCGGCAAATACAATTAAAAAACAAAAGAACTTTACCGTGCGTAAAACAATGTATGATGAAAACATCCTCGGGACAGTTTTTTTTTTTCAGATGATGTATAAACGCGTTTTGAAATTTTGTAAACAGAGCATGAGAAAATTTTTTATCAATCCCAAACTTCCAATCTGTTCACACATAGAGGCAGAGAATGTGGCATTCACAAAATATTCTCTGCAGGTGAATCTTCCAGGGGCATGCGTTTCAATACTACATAAAGGTCCTGTTGGCAGGCACTACAAACAGGTATCGGGACTCCAGGTGGGGGGGGGGGGGGGTGTATCCTCTTTCGCCTACATGTTTTGCCTGTTCCTACTGACCAGGGCTTCCTGAAGGCGTCCTGAGGAAGCCCCGGTCAGTAGGAGGAGAGAAACATGTAGTTAGGGGTCATTAGGAACTGCAGGTTGTGGGTAGTGGGGGGAGGGAAGATACAGGAACCACCAAGTGGGGGGTTCAGAGGGCATACACTGTATTGTTGTAAATTCTCTGCAGGTGAATCTTCCAGGTGCATGCGTTTCAATACTACATGGAGGTCCTGTTGGCATGCACTTCAAACAGGTATCGGGACTAGGGATGCATCAATCCGATATTCGGATCGGATATCGGCCCCGATACGGGCAAAAGAGCTGTATCGGGGGATCAGTAAAATTAACAGATCCACGGGCCGATCCGGTTTTGCTCTTTATAGCTTGTGAGGGAGCAGAGAACAGCTGTCAAAGAAAAGAAAAAAAAAAAAAAAAGAGCCTCCTGCAAATGCCTTTCAACTCTCCAAGTTAAGTAAACACAATGATTACAATGTATCTTTTCGTTCCGTCTGCCGGAGGAGGGAGGATTAACCTCTTAAAGACTAAACCCATGACATTTTAGATTTTGAATGCACAATTGTTATAAGGTATCTGCCGATACTGATCCGGAAGTATTATTTTGTTATAAACTCACAAAACAGTACTTCCGGATCGGACTCGGGATCGGCGATTTCACAAAGCAAAAGATCGGGATCGGGACCAAAAAAGTCGGATCGGTGCATCCCTAATCGGGACTCCAGGTGGGGGAGCATATCCCCTTCCACCTACATGTTTCGTCTGTTCTTACTGACAAGGGCTTCCTGAAGGCGTCCTGAGGAAGCCCCGGTAAGTAGGAGGAGCAAAACGTAGTTAGGGGTCATTAGAAACTGCAGGTTGTGGGTAGTGGGGGGAGGGGAGATACAGGAACCGCCAAGTGGGGGGGGGTTCAGAGGGCATACACTGTATTGTTGTAAATTCTCTCCAGGTGAATCTTCCAGGTGCATGCGTTTCAATACTACATGGAGGTCCTGTTGGCATGCACTTCAAACAGGTATCGGGACTCCAGGTGGGGAGGTGTATCCCCTTCCGCCTACATGTTTCACCTGTTCCTACTGACCAGGGCTTCCTGAAGTGTCCTGAGGAAGCCCCGGTCAGTAGGAGGAGCGAAACATGTAGTTAGGGGTCATGAGGAACTGCAGGTTGTGGATGGTGTCGGGGGGGAAACAAGAACCGCCAAGTGGGGGGTTCAGAGAACATACACTGTATTGTTGTAAATTCTCTCCAGGTGAATCTTCCAGGTGCATGCGTTTCAATACTACATGGAGGTCCTGTTGGCAGGCACTACAAACAGGTATCGGGACTCCAGGTGGGGGGGGGGTGCATCCCCTTCCACCTACACGTTTCGCCTGCTCCTACTGACCAGGGCTTCCTGAAGGCGTCCTGTGTTAAAAAACGGTTTGGTAACCTTAGAGGCGCAGTATCGTAGTTGGTGTTTTTGTCTGTAGTATGAATGTTTTGATGCGCCTCCCCTATACAAGGTTTTGGCACCAGCAGTAATGCCACTCAGAGCTTTTCTTGGTGGTTTTTGATACAGCATGTGTTTCAATAGCATACACCAGGGATCCTCAAACTACGGCCCTCCAGCTGTTGCAGAACTACACATCCCATGAGGCATTGCAAAACTCTGACATTCACAGACATGACTAAGCATGATGGGAATTGTAGTTCTTGAACAACTGGAGGGCCATAGTATGAATACCCCTGGCATACACTAATCAGCCATAACATTAGGACAACTAACAGGTTAAGGCTCCGTTTCCACTGCCGCGGCTACGAAGTCGTGCTACTTCTAGCGCGACTTCGTAGCGAAAGTAAACTGCGGCTTTCAGTGCGACTTGTCCCTCATTATAGAGGGAAGTCGCACTGAAGCCGGCTCAAAAGTAGTGCACGAACTACTTTTGAAGTCGCTGCAACTGAAGTCGCGGCAGTGGAAACGGGCCGAATTGAAATCAATGGCTTTTGACTTGCTGTGCGACTTGACATGTGTCAAGTCACACAGCAAGTCGCACTAGTGGAAACCGGCACTAAGTGAATAACATAAATTATCTTGTTACAATGGCATCTGAAAGCCGGTAAGATATATTAGGCAGTAAGTAAACATGTTGTCCCTGAAGTTAATGTGTTGAAAACTGAAAAAAAAAAAAAAAATGGGCATTGCAGTTTGTGGTGTATGGGGCCATATGTAGCCAAAGACAGGTCAGGGTGCCCACACTGACCCGTGTCCACAGCCAAAAGTGCCTACAAGGGGCACGTGAAAATCAGAACTGGACCACGAAGCAATAGAATAAGGTGGCCTGATCTGATAAATTATGTTTTCTTTTACTTCCTGTGGATGGCCGGGTGCGTGTGTTTCCACTGAGCGGTACGGTTCGGTACGCAATTTGCCGTTTCCATTGTGACTGGTACCCTAATTCCGAACCGTACCATACCACTTTTTTGGGACCCTTTCGTTGGAGTACCAAGCACATTAGTACCGTTCCAACAAGGTGGAGCTACACTCTGCAGAACTTTGATTGGTTGACAGAGAATCGTTGATCACTGCTTTCCGGCTACACCACGCCTATCATGAAAGGGTACTATTGGCGGTGGAAACGCACGGTGTACCGTTCCGAAACCGTACCGTACTGAACCGTACCGTACCACTCAGTGGAAACGAGGCATTACCTGGGGAAGAGATTGTACCAGGATGCAGTATGGGAAGGAAGCAAGCTGGCAGAGGCAGTGTTTGGGCAATGTTGTGCTGGGAAACCATTCATGTGGCTCTTACTTTGACACATAGCACCTACCTAAAACATTCTTGGGGACCAAATACACCCCTTCATAGTAGGGATCGACCGATTATCGGCAAAGCCAATTATCGGAGGGTCGATATTCACTTTTACCGATATAATGGTATCGGCCCCGAAACTGGCCGATATTACCGTATGTAATATTAGTGTATGTAAAATCCTAGCATCCCCTTTATTAGTGTTTTATATAATGTCCACTGTGCAAACGCGGCCTACCTGGGATCATCTAACCGCCCAAACTGACACCCACCTGTCAAGACATTTTGATATTTGCATAACTCCGCCCAAAAGCCAGCTTACTGCATCAGGGCTCAAGGCTCTTCAAAGCAGTACTGAGGCGGGATGCTGTGATGTTTTCAGGAAACTAAGTACAGCACCCTGCCGGCCCCTCCCACCAGCCATGATGCTGTGATGTACAGCACCCTGCCGGCCCCTCCCACCAGCCATGATGCTGTGATGTACAGCACCCTGCCGGCCCCTCCCACTAGCCATGATATGCCTACATTGCATAGACAAGCATAGTGAGCAAGTGATGACATCACTGGCTCTAAAAATAGGGTATGTAATGACAGAGGAAAGGTTCTATTTAAAAAATATCATTAACATGTTGAGGAGGGTGGGGGGGGGAGGAAAACATAAGCAGATTAAACTTCAGCTTTAATTCAGTTCAGTTCAGATCTTTTAATCAAACTTCTCCCTGCAGCCTCAATAATAAAGCAAATCACATTATGGAACTTTTCCTATTGGGATCTCTCAGTATGAGAGACCGCAGCATTCTCCTTTTGTGTATGGGGAAGCTCAGGGATGGCCTGGAGCAGCAACAGAAGATGGAAGCTGACCGAATGGGGGCACATAGGTGACGCTGCAGGAAAGTGCTAGCACTGGTTTCTATTTTTTTTTTTTTAATGGAGGCTACAGGGAGAAATTAGAGGAACGCATTTGTAATATAAATTCTGTTATCTATGTGAATCCAGCATCTGACAACCTTTCTTTTGTTGCCGCCAGTCGCATGGACACTGAAAGATATTTTTTACAAAAAGAAGTGTAGATTTTGTGAAATAGTAATGAGATGATGGGGTTCTTCTGGATACAGCAGAGCATCCGGGACCTTAAGGCCCCCTTTCACACTTGTGTGACTTGTCCTGCGATTTGGGACTGCAAAATCGCACGACAAGTCATTCTCCAATGAGTACCGTTCATATCTGTGCGACTTGAAGTCGCACCAACTTCAAAGTAGTCCCTGCACTACTTTGGCCCGATTTTGATGCGTTTTGAGGTCAAAAGACATAGGTATTGCTTCAAGCCCAGTCAAAATTGAGCAACAAAGTCGCAGCAAAATCGCTGTAAAATCGTGCGACTTTTAAGTCGCACAAGTGTGAAAGGGGTCTTACTCTGCATACATGGCCAAGCCTAGGCAAAAAAGGTTCAGTAATCTCCAGTATAATACCGAGCAATTAAAGTGGTTGTAAATTAAGTACATGATTGTTTTTTTGTACTCCTTTGTCTTTCCGGTCTTTTGGTGCCCTGAGGAAGCTATAAATTGCGAAACGCGTTGGATTACCGGGGACCGCCAGACTGCACTCACATTTAGATCCTGCAACAACTTGGTATCTTGTACCAGCTACCCAATATGGAAGCTACGGATCTCATTTCTTATTTCATACATGTAATGTGATATGTGGTGTCATGTTTTTGTCCTTTTAATTTATTAACAAAGTTATATTTTTTAATGAAAGTGTGAATACTTGTGCACATCCCTTCATTTGTTGCCGATATAGTCCCGCTTTTTCTTTCTTCCTTTGGTTTGGTTGTAAACCTTCTATAAACCCAGTGAAAGGACTGGCCTCAGGTAATACACAGAGATTAAACAAATCCTCCTACATAAAGTGGTACGCGTTTATCTGCAGTCTTCTCTTATCTACAGCCATTTAAAGTCCAGAATTTACCAGAAATCAGACACTTTTGTCATCCGCATATCATCCCATCCGTTTGCGGATGATATACGGACATAATGTCTATGGGCATTGCGGATGTCAGTGGATGACACCGCTGACATCCGATTTTGCATCCGTTCCGTTTTTTAAACGGAACAAAAAAATAGGGTTCTGTTCCGTTCCAAAAAACGTAACAGAACTGAAAGGATGAAAATCGGATGTCAGCGGATGGTCATCCCCTGACATCCGCAATGCCATTGACATACATTATGTCCGTATATAATCCGCAAAAAAATGGGATGATATACGGACATGCGGAACGCCCGTGTGAAAGGGCCCTAAGGTTACACCCCCCCCCCCCCCCCTTCACATAGCTCAAGAAAAATGCATCCCTTTAATAATTCTATGTATGTCTTCACACTGGTCCCTTGCGCTTTCATTGTGGTGTTAAAAATCATGCTTGGTCAGTTACAAAACAAAAAAAAAAAAAACCACACCAAAAACACACCTCCCCATTGAAATGCATTAAAAACGCTGCAAGAACGCATCAATAACAAACCCCTGTTTCCTTTTTTTATGTGATTTTTGAAGTCCCATGACCTATAAAAAACACACCATAAGTACAGTAAAATCATGATAAAATCGGAGCAAAAGCATTTTTGCACCTCTTTCTTTATTGGCAAAACGCCGAAAGCACCATTTGCGTCTAAAATTTCCATGCATCCCTAATAAAAAGCTTGTAACACGCTCCTCCCACATATAGAGCACAATGCTGTACACAAATTGTGAAACAATGTAGAAACTGCTTTCCCATTTCACCTTTAGTGTTGGTTCACATCTACGCCGCTTCAAAGTCCTGCGACTGACAACCGACATCCTGCGCAACTTCACTGCGACTTCAATAACAGAAGTCAATGCAATTCGCATAG
>NC_138779.1:31298528-31336028 GCF_965119305.1 Pelophylax lessonae | reverse complement strand
GAAGACCCGTCTGCTTTGTTTACATGAGCAGGCTGGTCTTCTGTCCATTTTTCTGACAATCACGGGAGGCCGGCGTCAATTGCCGCCGCTCCTCCCGTGGCCCACCTCCTGCAGTGTCTAAACACAGCGGGAGCGGGGCTCCACTGGAGCGCACCGCTGAGACCGCGTGCATGAAATCACGTAGATTTACATGATTTTGCGCAGCCGAGCCGCCCTGCCACAGTATATTTGTGTGGGGCGGTCGGCAAGCGGTTAAAGTGGTTCTAAAGGCTCAAGGTTTTTTGTCTTAAAGAAGGTAAAAAAACCTTCTGTGTGCAGCAAAAGATGTTTAACCCCTTCCCAGCCATTGTCATTAGTACAGTGACAGCGCATATTTTTAGCACTGATCACTGTATTCGTGTAATTGGTTCCCACAGTGTCAGATTGTCAACCGCAATATCGCAGTCCTGCTATAAGTCCCTGGCCGTCGCCATTACTGGTATAAAAATAAATAAAAATTCCGCTATATATCCCATAGCTTGTAGATGCTATAACTTTTCTCAAGCTAATCAATATACACTTATTGGGAATTTTTTTTACCAACAATATGTAGCAAAATATACATACATTTATGAAAAAAGTAGATTTTTTTTTATTGGATATGTTTTGTAGCAGAATGAAAAAAAAAAAGATTATATATATATATATATATATATATATATATATATACACACACATATATGCATACATATGTATATATATGACAATCAGTGAGGGTGAATAGCACTCAGCCATCGATTAGTGCATAGCAATCAGGCCTTCCCATAGGCCATATATAAAGCAAAAAGTCAAAAGGGATTGCTGTACATAAAAACTAAAAAAAAGTTTTTATGTGCAGCAACCCCTTTTGACTTTTTGCTTTATATATATATATATATATATATATATATATATACACACATACGTATATTATATGAGTATATATAATATATATGAGTATAAATATAATAATAATTATATTATAATATATTTTATATATATATATTTTTTTATAATATATTATATATATATATATATATATATGTATATATATATATTTTTTTATAATATATTATATATATATATATATATATATATATATATATATAATATAATAATATGAATATTATATATTTATATTATATACATATATTATATTACAGATAATTACATATATTATAAGATATATATATATATATATATATATATATATATATATATATATATATATATATATATACACACACACACACACACAGACATATTTTTTTTTTCAAAATTGTTGGTCTTTTGTTGTTTATAGCGCAAAAAAATAAAAATCGCACAGGTGATCAAATACCACCAAAAGAAAGCTCTATTTGTGGGGGAAAAAACTGCACATATTATTTGGGTACAGCGTTGCATGACCGTGCAATTGTTCAGTTAAAATAATGCAATGCTGTATCACAAAAAATGCCCTGGCAATAGGAAAAATCCAGAAGCGGTCGCTGGCAGAAGCCAATGGCCTAACTTTTTTTTTTTTAAACACTTTACTTTCTGAGTTGATCAGGAACAAGAATACAGTTGAGATCTTCTGATTTGATTTAGGTCAGTAACACAGAAAGTACTGAATAACAAGGACCAGGACAGACAGCCAGCAGACATAGAATATACCCCAAGTCAGCAATGGCAGCTTATATGTTCTTTTTATGCGTGTTGAATAATGGCACAGGCAGGGTTAAGGAGGATCATCTGTAATCCAAAAAATAAAAATAAAATAAAACATTTGTAGTAATCACCATGTCACGCTGAGAAGTAATCTGACCACAGGTTTCATCATGCCGCTGCCTCACCGCTCCAGTTCAGGGACAAACATGGTGGCCGCCTGTTATTTTACCCTACATACCAAAGCTGGACTTGTTAGGCGTTTTCTTTGAAGAACTATTCTAAGTACTATGGGCATAATTACACAGGCTACAATCAATAACACTCATTTTATTAAGGGGGAAATCTTTTTTTCTGCGATAAGGAAACTACTCTAACAGCTTGGTATATGCCAAAGAAATAAACAACCCCCCCCCCCCCCAAAAAAAAAAAAGAAGGCAAGACCTTTGTGTGGCCTTTCCTCCTCTAAACACATTTTAAAGCAGAACTAAAAGCCAAAAAACCATAGTTCCCTTTAGAGACCCGTTTCCCAGAGCAGAATTGAGAGGGTTTTTTTTGTTGGGCCCACCCCACCACCATTCTGACCTTGACCACAATGACTTGTCCCTGGACCCGGGGTTCTCCCATCATCTCCCCAGAGGCTGCAGAGGTGTGCACACAGATTGGGCAGCTGTGGGGGGGGGGGGGGGGGGGCTCGGTATTTGGTTGCCTTTACCCAGAAGGGGCAACCAAGATGGTGGCACAGGACCCATATATGTCGCCCCAACAGAGGATCGCAGCAGAACAATGCTGGACTCCAAAGAGAACACAGAACTACAGGTAAAAGAAAAGCAATGATTGGGGGAGAGGAGGAGGGTGATGGGGGGGGGGGGCAGTGCCATCTTAAGAGCATCAAAGGGCCCCGGGCAATGCAGTGCACTGGGGCCCCGCCTACACAATCACCCACTAGAATAAAAATGCAAATTATGGATAAGATGATATTTATTGGTGCAACAGTGCCAGGCTAATGACAGCTTCCAAGTTCAGTGGCTGGGTCTGGTGAACACACACACGGACGGGAGTCAGACCCGACTGTCTTGTGTGTGCCTGTTGGAGGCAGACAGGCATTCCTGCAGTTGTGGGCTCCCCCTCCACGGCCCAAGTGGCCTTCAGCAGAGCAGGGCCGACAGGCACATGCCACCTGCTAAGTTTGGCAGAGGGATGCACATGGGGATTGGGACTAATGCTTGGCTGGGTAGGTGGGACCCCCGGGCAAGTGGGGCCCCTGGGCAACTGCCCAGCATGCCCATTCGGTAAGATGGCTCTAATGGGGGGGTTGACTACCAATTTAAGTAGGCTTCAACCTGGGGGAAAAAAAAAAAAACTTTGCATAATCCACTCCGATCCTTCCCTGTTCTGCTCGATGTAAGCTGCACTGTGTAAAGTTAGCAGGAGGTAGACACCACCTTGTTTAGGGTGTACGGCACTACATTCTGACCCACTGCAAGGTAAACAGGTGAACATGTTAAAGGGTTGCATGTAAACAAACCAATGATAAATCATGATAAAATAACACCCGGCTCCTTATAGCCGTAATTATGAATACACCGGCTGTTTTATCTTTCTTTGAGCAAGGAGAACTTGGGCTTGCTTTTTCCGTATGTTTTCTTGTTAGAGGCGTATTAGGCTCTGCACCCGTACCTTAAACAGATCTAATGAATTGAATAACAGCTAACAAAACTCACTTCAATGACCTTTAAAGGGTTAGGCGTGAAATGGACTGAGAAGAGCAGGAGCACAGCTCCAGGTCTCCCCCTAGTGGATAGAGGCAGCATATACAGCAATTCTGACTACAATGACTTTTCAGGAGCGAAACATATGGACTTCTGTCCCCGGAAAAAGTCAAAAACAGCCATCAGTGCAAAAAAATGAAAGGGAAGAAAGGCGCAGCTACTGGAAAGGTCATTTTGCCACGGCCTGCTCTTGGCTTCTCATCCTTATCCTTCTTTTATTTCTTATCGAGTCACTGGGCCAGAACAAACACAAAGTGTACACAGACCACCATGGCAAATCGCAGCCTAATGCTGGCAACAGCACCGTCCAAAGCAGTCCAACTTTGCAGCGCCGCAAAGATTATCAAAAGTACTTTTTGCACTACTTTTGGTGACTTCGGGGGCGATTTCAATAGACATCTGTGCATGACCCTCCCTTCTAGATTGTAAGCTCTAATGAGCAGGGCCCTCTGATTCCTCCAGTTTTGAATTGTACTGTAACTGTATTGTCTTCCCCCACACTGTAAAGCGCTGCGCAAACTGTTGGCGCTATATAAATCCTGTATAATAAAAAATAATAATAATGAACCCGCACAAGCGTATTTCAAATCTCCCCCGAATTCGCACTAAAAAACAGGTCTGAAATCGTGCCAGTTCAGCTGAACAAACCCGCCTCCAATGTGAACGAGGGCAGACTGCGTTCTGTTTTTTTCCTGACCCATATGCATCAACCACGATTATAATAAAGCGAAAGGATAAAATGTCCCTTGGTGTATGCTTAACCATTTTACTTCTGGGAGATCTACCCCACTTAATGACCAGGCCTTTTTTTTTTTTTTATACTATACAGCACTGTGTTACTTTACTGACTATTGTGAGGTCATGCAATGCTGTACCCAAATAAAATTGATTTCCTTTTTTTTTCCACAAATAGAGCTTTCTTTTGGTGATATTTGATCACATCTGCGTTTTTTTATTTTCAGCGCCATAAACAAAAAAAAAAAAAAAAGACTGACAATTTTGAAAGAAAAAAAAAAAACTATATTTTTTACATTCTGCTATAAAAACATATCCAATAAATAAATAAAAAAAATAAAAAATTAAAGTTCTTCATAATTTTAGGCCACTATGTATTCTACTACATGTTTAGGTAAAAAAAACAAAAAAAACAAAACAATATGCGTATATTGACTAGTTTGTGCAAAAGTTCTAGCGTCTACAAACTATGGGAGACATACTGGGATTTTTATTTCATTTTTTTATATACTAGTAATGGCGACGACCGGCAACTTATAGCGAGACTGCGATATTGCTGCAGGCAATCTGACACTGACATTTCTGACACTTTGTGGGAACCAATGACACTGATATTGTGATCAATGCTAAAAATTATGATGTTTAGACATTTTTACTTATTTTTACTAGTAATGGCAGCGATCGGCATCTTATAGCGGGACTTCGATATTGCGGTGGACATTCTGACACTAATGACACTTTTTGGGGATCAGTGACACGAACACAGTGATCAATGCTAAAAAAATATGCATCTTCTATTTGTAACGCTTGCCTTTTAAATAAAGAATTTATAAAAAAAAAAAAAAAATGCACTGTCACTGTACTAAGGACACTGGCTGGGACAGGATTAACATGAGGGGCGATCAAAGGATAAATGTGTTTCTAGCCAGCGTTTTACTGTACTGTGGGAGGTGCTTTTACTAGGGGAAAAGACGCAATGTATTCCCTGCTTTGCAGGGCCACAAATTCCATCCCTTCCCTCCTGTCAGGGCGGCAATCTGCCTTGTTTACAGATCGCCATTCTGTCTCTCCGCCGAATGACAGACAAAACGCAATCTGCTGCGGGAAAAAAGTCCCTCCCCTTTCCAACAACAACGCACTAGCTGAAAAACACTGAGATGTGAAAGTGTACCATAGGAAACCATTTTGCATGGACAGCAGTGAACTTCTGCAAACTACAAAATGCACAAAAAAAAACCGCATAGGTGTGAACGTAGGCTAAGCGTTAAACGCTGCTCTTAGGGGCATCTGACGTTTTTTTCTGCCTCTAAGTGGTCCTGCATGTTAGATATTTAGAGGCAGAAAAAAAAAAAAAACCCAGCCAGCGAGTCCAGGAGCGGCAGCGTTTTGGCAGAAAAAGCACTTGACGCGTGTAAATGTATCTGAATGAACATTAATGGTAGGCGCATCAAGCACTTGAGCGTTTATTCATTTCAATGACTAGAATAAATCATGAAATAAATGAACGCCTAGGTGCTGTGTGTGCTTGAGGCCTAAACAAAGCCGACACTGTAAAAAAGTTGGTCAGCCATTTCTTACCTGCTTCTGTAAATGCCTTTTGGCAGCCATTTCAACTACTGGCAAGCAGCAAATGAAGGTAGAGGGGTTTTTTTTTTTTTTTGCAAAAAAATTTAAGTTTTGGGCAATTAAGTAAATAAATTCCCAAACTCTGCTAAACTGGTTTGAAAAAATGCAGCTTAGGTGAGTTTTTAATGTTGATGCACAAAGCCTTAAAATGATTCCTCTCTTTGGCGTGTGATAGCGAAAATGTGCGCCTGTTTGTTATTAAACGTGTGTGTGCAGGGATGGTGGGCCTTAACTTTTTCTTATTTTTATAGCTATTTTAAGGGAGCTGACAAGCTCCCTATACGTGATCGACCAATATAGTTTTTTTATTGCCAATACCGATATTTTGATCACCGCATATCGGTATCGGCCGATATTTTCGGACATAAAAAAAAAAAAAATGTTTTTATTTTAATTTTTTTTACACAGGTACTCTTGAGGAGGGATCTGGGGGTCTAAAATACCCCAAACCCCTCCTCTGCACTTAAATGCATTCAAAACGCCAAGTTTGGCTGTTTTAAATGCGGTCATTTTTTTAAATCTAGCGCCAAGTCATGACATCACTTCCGGGTTTTTACATGGAGACCCAATCAGAGCCGAATGCAGCTTTGATTGGGTCTTTGGCGGCCATGCAGGTATGATGCCCGGGTCTCCCGGTGGGACAGGAGACCCGGGCGAGCTGCGGAAGGCAGCGAGAGGGGGGGGGCATACCCTCCAGCTCCTTGTTACGACAACCGAGTGGCTTCTCAGCCGCATCGGTTGTCATTACAAGACAGCCGACCGTTGGCTATGGACGCCGGTACCGGGGTAATGCCTCCAGCTGCAGTAGAAATATCGGCAATATCGGTAACCTCTGGGGCCAATTCCGATATATATCGGGGAAAGTACAGATCGGCCCTCGATATATCGGCTTTGCCGATAATCAGTCGATCCCTAGTCCCTATGCGATAGCATGTGCTGAGTTACAGATGCTCTTTGTACACCCAATGCCTCCTCTTATCCCCGCAAACCAGATCAAGTGCATATTGTGCTCAATTGGTTGTTTTCCCAGCCATATTAACCAGGACCTGACAGATGTGAACCTGGAAGTGCTCAGAGCTGAACATTTCTGTGTTCAGTGACCGCAGAAATTGAGAAGACCAACAGAGCAGGTAAAATAAGTGAACATGTGACCATTTTTCTAGGTAAATAGATTTCTACAGGTGCTATTGACAGGAAATTCTCACCACGTGTTGTTAACAACCCATGCAATCCATACATACAAAGAAACCAAAACAAACAAGTTCAGAAATGAAGTTATGTGTAATAAAATGGAATGACACAAGGAAAAAGTATTTAACACATGAAGAAAGGGAGGTGCAAAAAGGAATGGAAAGCCAAGACGCCAGCTAAAATCTATCAGTATTTAGAAAACAATCATTCCCCTTGTCAATGCAAATTAATATCAGCTGGCTCAGTCTCAACTGATGGCCTATAACAGGGAAAAAGTATTAAAACACCCTAACTGAAAATCACTTAATACTCTGTACAAAATCCTTTGCTGATAATGAAAGCTTCAAGATGCCTCCTGTATGGAGAAACCAATCCCATGCATCGCTCAGGTGTGATTTTGGCCCATTCTTCCACACAATCACTCTTCAATTCTTGAAGGTTCTGTGGGCCTCTTCTTTGAACTCTGATCTTGCCATGGATTTTCTGTTGGATTCAAGTAAGGTGATTGGCTGGGCCATTCTAGCAGCTTCATTTTATTTCTTTGAAACCAATTGAGGGTTTCTTTGACTTTGTGTTTGGAATCATTGTCTTCCTGAAATGTCCGCCCTCGTTTCATCTTCATCATCCTGGTAGATGGCAGCAGATTTTCTAAAGAATGTCTTGGAACATTTTTCTATTAATTCTTCCCTCAATGTTATGAAGTTTGCCAGTACCGTATGCTGAAAAAGAACCACGCCATTATGTTCCCACCTCCAAACCTCACTGTTGGTATGGGGGTGTTTTTGGGGCGATGTGCCATGTGACCTCCAAAGATAGTGTGTAGAGTTTAATTTTGGTCTCATCTGACCAGACTATATTCTCCTAGCATTTCACAGGTTTGTCTAAATGTTGTGCAGCAAACTTTAAATGGGCTTCAACATGCTTTTTCTTCAGCATTTGAGTCTTGCATGGTGAGCGTGCATACAGGCCATGGCGGCTGAGTGCATTACTTATTGTTTTCTTTGAAACAATTGTACCTTCTAATTCCAGGTCTTTCTGAAGCTCTCCACAAGTGGTCCTTGGCTCTAAGGGACAACTCTTCTGATAATTCTTTTCACTCCTCTGCAGAAATCTTGTGAGGAGCACCTGGTCGTGGCCGATTTATGGTGAAATTATGTTCTTTCCACTTCCCGATTATGGCCTCAACAGTGCTCACTGGCACATTCGGAAGTTTAGAAATCCTTCTGTAACCAATGCCATCAGTATGTTTTATAACAATAAGGTTGCAAAGGTCTTAAAAGAGAGCGCTTTGCTTTTACCCATCATGAGATGTTTCTTGTGTGACACCTTTTTAAAGGCCATCAGTTGAGACTGAACCAGCTGATATTAAGTTTGCACTGGCAGGGGCAGGATTGCTTTCTAATTACTGAATCTCAGCTGGTGTCTTGGCTTTCTATGCCTTTTTTGCACCTCACTTTCTTCATGTGTTCAAAACTTTTTCCTGTGTCATTCCATTTTATTACACATAACTTAATTTCTGAACTCCTTTGTTTTGGTTTCTTTGTATGTATGGAATGCATGGGGTTATTACCAACACGTGGTGAAGCTTTCACATCAATAGCACCTTTAGAAATAGATTTACCTAGATAAACAGTGACGTGTTCAACACTGGTTTTACCCACTGTATTTCCAACCTCCCCTGGGTTCACAGAGAGAATGAGGGTGCAGTGCACTTTCTGGGCTATAGAAGGTGTTGGGTGGCTACTGCAGCCATGAGATTGTGTATATCCTAATACTGTCTCGCTGTAAAACTTGCTTGCTATTTCCTTGCGACTTTCTTGAAACTTTTGTGATTTAAAGAGGTTGTAAACCCCGGGAAGAAAAAATAAAAAAGACAACGGCATAACGAGCTAGTATGCGTAGCATACTAGCTCATTATAAAATATGTAGCTTGGAACGAAGCCCTTCCAGCGGCGCCGGCTCACTGCTAAGACGGCTGACATCTTCCCTATTCGCTGGGCTCCGGAGTTGTGAGTGGCCAGGGCCACGATGACGTCACTCCCATGCATGCGTGCGGGAGCCGCCATTTACAGCACGGGCTCTGAAGGTCCGGCATGGTAAGCCAGACCTTCATAGTGCATGCGCTGATGAGGTCATCGGCTGCATGCACTCTGAATATCTCCTAAACAGTGCAAGTTTAGGAGATATTCACAGTACCTCTGTGTCAAGTAGATAGAGGAGGAGTCCTTTGTAGTGCAGTTGCACATCTCTCCCAGCAAGGAGTGTTGTCTCCAAGGGTTAGAGAGGCTGGATTCATCCTTTTTTATGGATAGTGTAGGACCCACTGACAATGGGGTACTTTGACGCAGTGGTGGGCTTGAGCACGATATGGCCATATGGTGGGACCAAATCCCCATTTTTATTTATGGATTGTCTCCATATTTGATAGTCATTTCTTTTGCATGTGTTACCTACAGGTAAGCCTTAATATAGGCCTTATTATAGGCTCATCTGTAGGTACAAGTGGTGTAACAGAGGTTACAACCACTTTACCATTGCAGTCTATGGCACTCAAGTTGCAACAAAGTCGCAGAAAAGTACTGGAGGAAGCTCGAGTCACATTATTAAGATGGCACCCATTAAAACGATTGTGTTTTGACTTGTGATGCGACTTTATGTGTCGAACGATGCATGATATGTCACAGCAGTGTGACCCAGAGCTTACAGCAGTAAAAGTTTCAACCACTTGCCAACCAGCCGCGCTTATATACAACGGCAGGTTCCCACGAATTGCCGTACCTATACAGCGGTCCATGGGAGCGTTCCTTGGGGCGCACGCATGCTCACTTGCCAGTGGGGAAGCCGATCCATGGGGCCGCCAGGCACCCGCGATCACTCCCAGTGAAGAGAGAACGGCGGTCTGCTGTTGCAAACACAGCCGACCATTGTTCTCTCAGCAATCAATGCAGAGCTCCTGTGTTCCTCCCATTTACGAACACAGGTCTCTGTATTGATTTTACAAGTCCATTCCCCCCACAGGTTAAAAAACACCCCCAGGCTCACACTCAACCCTTTGATCGCCCCTGAGTTAACCCCTTCCCTGCCAGTGTCATTAGTACAGCATCGCACGATTGCGCAATTGTCTGTTAAAATAACGCAGTGCCGAATCGTAAAAAAAATTGCCTGGTCATTTGTGGGGGGGGAATCTTCCGGTCCAGAAGTAGTTAAACACAATTCAAAAGGTGGCCCTTTCCTGACAGTGTTGTATGGCTGTAACTGAAAGAACAGAACAATGAGGGCGCTGGAATGGATTAAAACTGTATATTTATAAAAATAAATAAAAAAAAAAAAAAGCAACAATAGGTCACATAAAGCACAGTAACAGGAACTATATAAGGACATTATGGACTAAAAGGTGGAATGGGCTGTAGAGATTATATTATATGCCAACCCCTGTAAGTGTTCATTTTGCTGGACAGCTTGGCCTCTGTGTAGGAAATATAAAAGACGTGAAAAAAAAAAAAAAAAAAAAAAAGTTTATACACTGAATACCATCATTACAGGAATTGATCTTATACAGAATAAAATAAATTTGCACTATGGCGAGCCTTTAAGTTCATCTAAAGCTCCGAATGCTATGCATGTCCCCCCTGCTTCTGTACAAAGCGCGGGGTCTGACATTCCCAAGCAGAACACAGCTTAGTGGACGTGGCCCCGGACTCTCGACAACGTTTTTAACCTTCATTTCTAAAAGGGCTCACCAGAGCGTTTCACAATGAAGGTGCTCGGGAGCCAATCCCGTGAATCACCATTACTGCAACGCCGTTCAATATGCTGCCTCCTTATCATAGCAAAGAATAAATCTCCACTGACGGTGATTCTCCGCGTCAAGGAGATAGAGAGACATCTCCAAGATCACGGAGTGCGGGCCGGTCCGTGCAATTTCCAGCACTCTTCCAAGCACTCTCTAAATCAGCGCTGTCTGTGTTTATCGCCGGCACGGCCTCACGTATGATATAAAAGGCATGATCGCCGGCCAAATGACATAAAAAGATCAATGTCACCGAGTGGGATCTGTCTCCTTGAGGCAGGTGGGGAGGGGACAAATGGGTGCTCCGCAACATAACGCCACGCTGATTAAACTACGGTCTGGTCCCACTTACGAGTCACCGCGCAGCACTTGGGCTGCAGTGACATGGGAATGGGAATTGTACAGTTTGGGTTGTCAATGTCTTTTTGGTGTGGGTTGTGTTCCTAATTGTGGATGGTGTGGGCGCTATTCACAGATTTCCTTGCAGGTGAACTGAAATAATGCAGCTACAAGTTTCCTTCTTTCCTGTCCACCGCCCCCCAAATCGCTTGCATAGAATGTGTATAAACCTCGGACAAAAATGCAGCCTTGACCCCCAACCAGGTCCTAGCATTGGCTTTCATTATACCCAAAGTTAGGTAAATGTGCCTTGACTTGACCCCCAACCAGGTCCTAGCATTGGCTTTCATTACACCCAAAGATAGGTACATGTGCCTTGACCCCCAACCAGGTCCTAGGATTGGCTTTCATTACACCCAAAGATAGGTACATGTGCCTTGACTTGACCCCCAACCAGGTCCTAGCATTGGCTTTCATTACACCCAAAGATAGGTACATGTGCCTTGACCCCCAACCAGGTCCTAGGATTGGCTTTCATTACACCCAAAGATAGGTACATGTGCCTTGACCCCCAACCAGGTCCTAGGATTGGCTTTCATTATACCCAAAGTTAGGTAAATTTTCCTTGACTTGACCCCCAACCAGGTCCTAGCATTGGCTTTCATTACACCCAAAGTTAGGTAAATGTGCCTTGACCCCCAACCAGGTCCTAGGATTGGCTTTCATTATACCCAAAGTTAGGTTGATTTGCCTTGACTTGACCCCCAACCATGTCCTAGCATTGGCATTCATTATACCCAAAGTTAGGTAAATTTTCCTTGACTTGACCCCCAACCAGGTCCTAGCATTGGCTTTATTTATACCCAAAGTTAGGTAAATGTGCCTTGACTTGACCCCCAACCAGGTCCTAGCATTGGCTTTCATTATACCCAAAGTTAGGTAAATATGCCTTAAACCCCAACCGGGTCTTAGCATTGGCTTTCATTATAGTCAAAGCTGGGTGAATGCGCCTTGACCGCTAACCAAGTCCTAGCATTGGCTTTCATTATACTCAAAGTTAGGTAAATGTGCCTTGACTTGACCCCCAACCAGGTCCCAGCATTTGCTTTCATTATAGCCAAAGTTGGGTGAATGTGCCTTGACCCCTAAGCAGGTCCTAGCATTGGCTTTCATTATAGTCAAAGCTGGGTGAATGCACCTTGACCGCTAACCAGGTCCTAGCATTGGCTTTCATTATACCCAAAGTTAGGTCAATTTGCCTTGACTTGACCCCCAACCAGGTCCTAGCATTGGCTTTCATTATACCCAAAGTTAGATAAATTTTCCTTGACTTGACCCCTAACCAGGTCCTAGCATTGGCTTTATTTATACCCAAAGTTAGGTAAATGTGCCTTGACTTGACCCCCAACCAGGTCCTAGCATTGGCTTTCATTATACCCAAAGTTAGGTAAATATGCCTTGACCCCCAACCGGGTCTTAGCATTGGCTTTCATTATAGTCAAAGCTGGGTGAATGCGCCTTGACCGCTAACCAAGTCCTAGCATTGGCTTTCATTATACTCAAAGTTAGGCAAATGTGCCTTGACTTGACCCCCAACCAGGTCCCAGCATTTGCTTTCATTATAGCCAAAGTTGGGTGAATGTGCCTTGACCCCTAAGCAGGTCCTAGCATTGGCTTTCATTATAGCCAAAGTTGGGTGAATTTTGTGTCTAGTCTAAAATTTGCAGCTTTTGGTTTTTTATAGCTATCCGAGTTATTAAAGGCAAGGCGAGGAATGGGTTCATGACTTCTTTTAGCTCTACTTTAAAAGGTTAGTTCACCTTCACCAGAAAACTGCATATTGAGGTAAGCAGCATTTTCAGGTAAAAACTAATTATGCAGCTTTGACTAAAGTTGGATAGTACCCTTGCTATAAGTGTAGGCCATTTATATACCTTCTGAAGCCTGGACAAAATCTTTCCCAGAGATAGCATCGTCCTGTCTTTCCCTTATTGCTAGGATATTGCTAAGGCACTCTCAGCCAATTCAAACCAACCTCACAAGCGCTCCCTCCCCTGTCACAGTAGCTCTGAGCTCAGCAATGTTGTTATGGAGGAGACAATGGACCACACATGTAAGGGGGTTTGGAAGCTCACTCATGTGATGGTGGCAGGGAGGAGGGTGGGTGAAGATGTCGGCCAGATCCTGCATAAAAAGTGCTCTTTATATGCATGCAACATTTGAATTTGTACAGCATACATGGCCCTGCTGCTAGGACACAGTCAGCTTACCAATTAAGTAACCTAGCATTCTTCTGTTGCTAGGAAGCAGGCAGCTTCTTAGTGGAGCCACCTAATGTTCTTCTGTTTCTAGGAAGCAGGCAGCTTCTCAGTGAAGCCACCTGGTGTTCTTCTGTTGCTAGGATGCAGGCAGCTTCCCAATGAAGCCACCTACCATTCTCCTGTTGCTAGGATGCTGGCGGCTTCTCAAGGAAGCTGCCTAATGTCCTTCAGTTGATAGGACTCAGTTTTTCAATGAAGCCTAACGTTCTTTAGTTGCTAGTTTGCAGGTGGCTCTAATAGAATGGTTTTGTGCTGCACATGTAAACGTTACTGCAAACGCAAGCCCAGTAGGAGGGGCAAAACATGTCAGACGAACACAGCCAGGAGGAGTTCAGGCTGTAGCCATATCTTTACCCATCCACGGTTCCACCTCCTGTTTTCTGTAAAAAAAAAATGCCACATTTTGGGCTTTGCGCTCTAATAACTCCAGACCAGCTCACCCTCCACATGCTCCTAATGGAGATACACTATATATCCAAAAGTATTAGGACGCCTGCCTTTACACGCACATGAACCTTAATGGCTTCCCAGTCTTAGTCTGTAGGGTTCAATATTGAGTTGGCCCACCCTTTGCAGCTATAACCGCTTCAACTCTTCAGGGAAGGCTGTCCACAAGGTTTAGGAGTGAGTCTATGGGAATGTTTGACCAATCTTCCAGAAGCGCAGTTGTGAGGTCAGGCACTGATGTTGGACGAGAAGGCCTGGCTCCCAGTCTCCACTCTAATTCATCCCAAAGGTGTTCTATCGGGTTGAGGTCAAAACTCTGTGCATGCCAGGCAAGTTCCTCCACCTCAAACTCAATCATCCATGTCTTTACGGACCTTGCTTTGAGCACTGGTGTGCAGTCATATTGGAACAGGAAGGGGCCATCCCCAAACTGTCCCCACAAAGTTGGGAGCATGAAATTGTCCAAAATGTCTTGGTATGCTGATGCCTTAAGAGTTCCCTTCACTGGAACTAAGGGGCCAAGCCCAACCCCTGAAAAAACAACCCCACGCCATAATCCCCCCTCCACCAAATGATTTGGATCAGTGCACAAAGCAAGGTCCATAAAGACATGGGTGAGCGAGTTTGGAGTGGAGGAACTTGACTGGCCAGCATAGAGTCCTGACCTCAACCTGATAGAACACCTTTGGGATGAATTAGAGCGCAGACTGCGAGCCAGACCTTCGCTTCAAAATGCGCTTCTGGAAGAATGGTCAAACATTCCCATAGACACACTCCTAAACCTTGTGGACAGCCTTCCCAGAAGAGTTGAAGCTGTTATAGCTGCAAAGGGTGGGCCAACTCAATATTGAACCCTGCGGACTTAGGCTGGCCATACATTATACAATTTTCTGTACAAGTTTCTTTAAATTTACCTTCAACTATGTAGTACAAAGGCCTGCCTAATTGGATAAAATTGAAAGTGGTGTTTAGTATTGACCTTATTATATATGGTGTTTGGTAAATCGAACAGAAAATTGTACAAGAGAATTGAACAGGTATGACTGGGATGCCATTAACCACTTTGCCACTGAGTACCGTAGTACTACTGCGGCAAAGTGGCTCGTTATCGTCTGACGACGTAGACCTACGTCGTCAGACACTCCCCCTTGTGGGCGGCGCTCGCGCGCCGCCGGAGGCTGGCTCCGGCTGTATTCAGTCACAGCGGGAGTCGGGCCAGGGGAGGAGCAGCGGCGATCGCCGCTGCTCTGCCCCGATCGTCGGGGATCTAGTGTGGAGATCCGCCCGCTTGTATAAACACAAGCGGGCGGATCTCCCAAGTGACAGGGAGTGACAGGGAGTGACTGATCTGTCCCTGGCTCACACAGTCACCTCCCCCCCCCCCCCCCACACGTCAGTAAGCACCAGGCATACATTAACCCCTCCCTCTCCAATAAAATTAACCCCTTCCCTGCCAGTGTCATTTTTACAGTAACAGTGCATATATATAGCACTGATTACTGCAGTAATGTCACTGGTACCCCCAAAAGTGTCAAAAATGTCAGTCAAGGGTCCGATCTGTCCGCCGCAATGTCGCAGTCCCGCAAAAAAAAAAAAAAATCGCAGATCGCCGCCATTACGCGTTAAAAAAAAAAAACACCAAAAATGACAGAAATCTTTCCCTTTGTTAGTAAACACAATAACTTTTGCGCAAACCAATCAAAATAGGCTTATTGTGAATTTTTTTACCAAACATAGGTAGCAGAAAACAAATTGGCCAAAAATTTAAAAAAAATTTTGATTTTTACATTTTTTTGGGGGGGAATTTCATATAAAAAAAATGTGAAAAATATTGTTATTTTTTCAAAATTTACGCTTTTTTTTGTTTATAGCGCAAAAAGTAAAAATCGCACAGGTGATCAAATACCACCAAAAGAAAGCTCTGTTTGTGGGAAAAAAAGGACGTAAATTTCGTTTGGGTATGGCGTCGCACGACCGCGCAATTGTCAGTTAAAGTCGCACAGCGCCGGATCGCAAAAAGTGGCCCAGACGTAAGACAGCAAAATGCTCTAGTGGTAAAGTGGTTAAAGCGTAAATGCAGGTGTCCCAATACTTTTGGTAAAATATTGTAGATCCAAGTGCCTGATCCATGTGCTCCTCCACGTTATCAAGTTTCGTACTACAAGCTGATCAACACAACTGGAATCTAAAACAAAATCCGTTATTATAACCCTTCTAAAACCAATGAAAGGCAGGTATAAAATACACGCTCCTCTGGACCATGCGTCAGCTTGTGGTTTTCGACTTCTACTGAATGTCAACTCCTGTGCCGTAGAAAAGTAGTTACAAGTATTAATTGCTTGTGTTTAGTCAGCCCATTTTAAAACAATATCCTACTTTTTAATTAGATTGGAGTTCTTTAAGCCTGACAACCGACGACACATCCGTGTTCTACTTTAGGCAGTCTCTGAAACTCTGCTATGACAACTATGTTAAGCCGTTTAGAAAAAAAAAAAAAAAAATTAAAAAAAATGCTCAATTGCCATGGCTATGTTCTGTGACAATCGTTGCGACAGAGCTGGCCGCACAGCCCGGCCCAGCCCTTACGCTTTGTCTGAAATCGAGAATTTTGTTTACAGAGTCAGCAAACTTGGAAACGAGGACTCGGGAGAGGAGGGTAATTCAGTCCGTTGGCAGGGAATAGCACCAAACACAGAGAAGTGCAATACAATGGATTTGTCTTGTAAAAACAAACCCTACGAAAGTCACTTTGAGGTTATAATTAATGCGGGGACACCGAGGATTAGGTTACAATAATAAAAAAGCAAAAAGAAAAAAAAATAGCCAACAAAAAAACCTTTAGCAAGGTTGTCGCCTGGACTCTGGTTTTGTAAATGAAGTCGGAATCAATCTACGAGACCTAGAACAGTGGAAGGTCTATGTATTGCCTGCAGCAACTATTCCAAATATTGATCGAATGACAACAGATCATTTGAATCTCATGCTTATATGGGATTTACCCTCCTTTTGGCAATTGCCTCATTTGCCAGACATTGAAATCAATGTGCTGTCACTGAGATTATTGCTGACTAGTGGTTGGAGCAGAACTAAAGGCAAAACTGCTAAAAAAAGTTTATACACTGCTCAAAAAAAATGAAAGGAACACATTTTAATCAGAGTATAGCATCAAGTCAAATAAACTCCTGGGATATTGATCTGGTCAGTTAAGTAGCAAAGGGGGGTTGTTAATCCGTTTTAGCTGCTTTGGTGTTAATGAAATTAACAAAAGGTGCGCTAGATGGGCAACAATGAGACGACCTTCAAAACTGGAATGGTTTTACAGGTGGAGGCCACTGACATTTTTTTCCCTACTCTTTTCTGACGGTTTTTCACTGGTTTTGCATTTGGCTAAGGTCACTGTCACTTGTGGTAGCATGGAGGCGATACCTGGACCCTATAGAGGTTGCACAGGCAGTCCAACTCCTCCAGGATGGCACATCAATAAGTGCCATTGCCAGAAGGTTTGCTGTGTCTCCCACCAAAGTCTCAAGAGCATGGAGGAGATTCCAGGAGACCGGCAGTTACTCTAGGAGAGCTGGACAGGGCCGTAGAAGGTCCTTAACCCATCAGCAGGACCAATATCTGCTCCTTTGTACAAGGAGGAACAGGATGAGCACTGCCAGAGCCCTACAAAATTACCTCCAGGAGGCCACTGGTGTGAATGTCTCTGACCAAACAATCAAAAACAGACTTCATGAGGGGGGGCCTGAGGGCCCGACATCCTCTAGTGGGCCCTGTGCTCATTTCCCCGCACTGTGCAGCTCAATTGGCATTTGCCATTGAACACCAGAATTGGCAGATACCCCACTGGCTCCCTGTGTTTTTTACAGAGAAGAGCAGGTTCACCCTGAGCACATATGACAGACATGAAAGGTTTTAGAGAAGCCATGGAGAACGTTATGCTGCCTGTAACATTGCTCAAAATGACTGGTTTGGTGGTGGGTTAGCAATGGTCTGGGGAGGCATATCCATGAAGGGACGCACAGACGACCTCTGCAGGCTAGAAAATGGCATCCCGACTGCCATTAGGTATCGGGATGAAATCCTTGGACCCATTGTCAGACCCTATGCTGGTGCAGTGGGTCCATTGTTCCCTGGCGCACAATGCCCGGTCTCATGTGGTGGGAGTATACAGCCAGTTCCTGGAGGATAAAAAATAATCAATACCATTGAATGGCCCCCACGGTCTCCTGACCTGAATCCAATAGAACACCTCTGGGACATTATGATTGGGTCCATTCGACACTGCCAGGATGCACCTCAGTCTGTTCAGAAGCTCAGGTCCAGATCTGGGAGGAAATACCCCAGGACACCATTCATCGCCTCATTAGGAGCATGCCCAGACGTTGGCAAACGGGACTTCTTATGGCTTTCAACCATGGCTTTTGTCTTGCCACTCTTCCATAAAGGCCAGATTGGTAGAGTGCACAACTAATAGTTGTCCTGTGGACAGATTCTCCTACCTGAGATGTGGATCTCTGCAACTCCTCCAGAGTTACCATGGGCCTGCTTGGATTAATGCTCTCTTTGCCCAGCCTGTCAGTTTAGGTGGACGGCCATGTCTTGGTAGGTTTGCAGTTGTGCCATAATTTTTCCATTTTCGGATGATGGATTGAACAGTGAGATGTTCAAAGCTTGGGATATTTTTTATAACATAACCCTGCTTTAAACTTCTCCGCAACTTTATCCCTGACCTGTCTGCTGTGTTCCGTCGCCTTCATGATGCTTTTTGTTCACTAAGGTTCTCTAACGATCCTCTGAGGGCTTCACAGAACAGCTGTATTTATACTGGGATTCGATTACACACAGGTGGACACTATTTACCAATTAAGTGACTTTTGAAGGCAATTGGTTCCACTAGATTCTAGTTAGGGATATCAGAGTAAAGTGGGCTGAATACAAATGCGCACCACACTTTGATATTTAATAATTTGTGCCACTTTGTGTTGGCCTATCACATAAAATTCCAATAAAATACATTTACGTTTTTGGTTGTAACATGACAAAATGTAGAAAATTGCAAAGAGTATGAATACTTTTTCCAGGCACTCGTGTGTGTTTGTGCTTTGGGGTGCATACCCTAATGCAATAGGCTTCACACACCAAAGGTGCCATCCTTGCCAATTCACTTTTTTGTCTGCATTTTGACAGCAGACTGTGGCATTCCTGTGCAGGATAAATGGGGTACTAAATATAAATGTGTGCGGGGTTGTTCACACTTGCACGCCGCTGCAGTTATACTGTGTCAGGCAGCCGCTCCTGGGCGAACTGCCGTAGGTATACATCAGTCGCGCGCAGGCAGCTAGATGGCGAGCACGCGCCGCACTCCCGCTTGTCAGCAGGGAAGCCGGTGCATGGGGCAGACAGCTCTGATTGCCGCTTGACACCCGCAATCGTTCCCTGCTGAGAGAGAAGGACGGTCGGCTGTTGTATACACAGCTGACCGTTCTTCTCCCTGGAATGATCACAGAGCGCCTATGATTCTTCTATATAGGAACACATGTCTCTATGATCATTTCACAAGCAACGCCCCCTTACGGTTAGAATCACTCCCCTAGACTCACATTTAACCCCTTGATCACCCACAGTGTTAACACCTTCCCTGCCAGTGTCATTATTACTGTAACAATGCATATTTTTAGCACTGATTACTGTAGTAAAGTCACTGGTTCCCCCAAAAGTGTCAAAAATGTCAATTGGGGGCCGATCTGTCCGCCACAATGTTGCAGGCACGCAAAAAATCATAGATTTTTACTACTAAGAAAAAAAAAAAAAAAACAATAAAATAGGCATAAATCTTTCCCGTACTTTGTAGACGCGATAACTTTTGCGCAAACCAATCAAAATAAGCTTATTGCAATTTTTTTTTTTACCAAAAATATGTAGCAGAAAACAAATTGTCCTAAAATGTTAAAAAATTTTGATTTTTAATTTTTTTTTGGGAATGTTATATATCAGAATGTAAAAAAAATATGGTTTTGTTTTTTTTCAAAAAAGTCACTTTTTCTTTCAAAAATTAAAAAAATCGCACAGGTGATCAAATACCACCAAAAGAAAGCTCTATTTGTGGGGAAAAAAGGACAAATTTAATTTGGGTAAAGCGTCGCATGACCGCGCAATTGTCCGTTAAAGTAACGCAGTGCCGAATCGCAAAATATAGCCTGGTCAGGAATGGGATAAAATCTTCAGGTCTTAAAGCAGTTAAAAATACGCTCATTGAGGATTTTTTTGTCAAAGACATGTAGCTAAATACATTTTGGCCTAAATATATGACAAAAATTGAATATATTGGATATTTTTTAACTGTGAAAGTAGAAAAAATGGATTTTTGTAAAATCTTACCGTAAAATCCTTTTCTCTTAGCTCATTGACAGACGTAGTCCTCGGTGATACAGCACCTTCGGGTTATGTTGCCTCCACAGGAGCAGGACTAGACAGGAAATTAAAAAGCTCTGGCCACACCCTAGGGGCAGTCCCAGAGGGTATATCCTCTCTCTCTCTGCCTCAGCAAATCAGTTATGTGAAAAAGCAGTCTTTAGAGATTTTAACCCAACCCAACTCAAAAAACAGAGGGGCGGGGACTACGTCTGTCAATGAGCTAAGAGAAAAGGATTTTACGGTAAGATTTTACAAAAATCCATTTTTCTCTAGCGCTCATTGACAGACGTAGTCCTCGGTGATACAGCACCTTCGGGACGTCCCAGAGCAGTATCACAAATGAGGGGTGGGAAAATGAAATCAAATCCCAATCTAGAAGGCCCAACCGGTGCCAACTAGAAGTTTACAATGCTCATCCTTAATGATGAGACTCAACAAAAAAGAGAAAAATTATTATTTTTTTTTTCAAACAGAAAAAAACCCTCGTGGTAGACCACCGGTCTCCTCAAATTGCGGTCTGCAAAACCTTGCGGCCAAATGAGGCATCCGCCGATGCCGTCACATCAATTTTATAGAATTTTGTAAAGGTATGTACCGACGACCAGGTGGCCGCCTTACATACCTGGACCACTGACGCCTGATGGCGAAAGGCCCAGGAAGTACTGAGCGCTCGAGTGGAGTGCGCCCTAACAGGGAACGGAGGACTCTGACCCTTAATAGAATAAGCCTGTACCACCGTTTGTCTAATCCATTTGGCAATGGTCGCGGCAGATGCAGGCAAACCCTTTCTGGGGCCATCCGTGATCACAAAAAGTGAATCCGTCTTACGGAATGATTCCGTAGCTTTCAGGTATACCCTGATTGCCCAAACCACATCTAAGGAATGCAACGCATGTTCCCGATGATGCTTGGGCTGAGGACACAAGGAAGGTAGTACAATATCTTCATTCAGATGAAAATCTGAAACCACCTTAGGAAGAAAGGATGGCTTAGGATGAAGTACTACCTTATCCCTATGAATCACTAGGTATGGGGACTGGCATGATAATGCAGCCAGTTCTGACACCCTGCGAGCAGAAGTGATAGCCACCAAGAAGGCCACCTTCTGGGATAAAGTAAGCAAGGGAATCTCCCTGATGTTTTCAAAGGGAGGTTTCTGTAGAACCGACAAAACCAAATTAAGATCCCAGGGCGGTAAGGGCGCGCGGACTGGTGGAGCCAGGTGCCGCACCCCCTGGATGAAATTCCGCACCAAGGACTTGGTAGCTAAAGGTTTCTGAAAGAAGATTGCTAATGCTGAAACTTGACCCTTGATGGTGCTCAAGGCTAGTTTCTGCTCAACCCCTTTTTGCAAAAAAGCCAATATTCGAGTCACCGAATAGGTACGTGGAGGAAATCCTAAAGATTCGCACCACGCAATATAAGTCTTCCATGTGTGATAATAGACCTTGCTGGAAGTCGCTTTCCTTGCTTTAATAAGGGTAGGAATGACTGAAGCTGACAACCCTCTGTCCTTCAGTACTTGGGTCTCAATGGCCAGGCCATTAAAACCAGCGACTGTAAAGCACAATGGTAAATTGGTCCTTGAGACCACAGACATTCCCTGAGACGAAGTTCCCATGGAACGTCTGCGACTAGCATGTCCAAGTCGGCCAGGCCGGCTTGACGAGGCCAGCCTAGAATTTCTAGGACCACTGGCGCTGACTGGATCTGAACCAGGCGTCCCTAGAGCTATCTGGCCCCGACCATCCGAGAAAGTCTGGTCGTTTTCTGTTCCCACACATTTATCAGATACCGGATTGTTATCAGGAAGGGTGATCTTTTCTGGTTGAACCTCAGGGACCGAAGTCACCCGACTAGAGGCTTCTTGGCCTATCTGGTCAACCAGATCCGATTCCTGTGAGGTATAGGGACTAATCTTAGGAAAAGGTAAAGGAAAAGATCTATTCAGGGAACGGTAACTACCGCTTCCTGTAGTGCTTAAATGTTGGAAGGGAAGAATCGCACCGGTAGTAGTGGTTGATGCTCGATCTAATGTCCTGAATACCGGTGAAAACGTCCCCCCACCCTGAAACCGGGTGGGGGCGCACCTTCAGGCTGTGTACTCCTTTGCTTCGGGTTTGGCTGGGTTGGTCCTCTGTTTGTCCGACCAGCCCTTCTTAAACTCTCCTGGAGGAGTCTTGCCTTTCCCGCTTGTTCCAGCCGGGCGCCCTTTATGGGCGGTAAAGAAAGGTCCTCGCTTGTTGCGAGGTCCCTTAGCTTTAGCAGCCTGTGGCAAAAAAGTGCTCTTGCCCCCAGTGGCATCCTTAATGATTTCATCTAGGTTGGCCCCAAATAGACGATTCCCCTGAAAGGGGAGATTTGTCAAGGTCTTTTTGGAACCTAGGTCAGCTGACCAGCATTTTAACCACAGCACACGTCTGAGGATGACCGCTGACATAGATGCATGCCCTAATAGGGGAGTAGTGTCCAAGGCTGCGTCACAGATAAACTGTAGCCCTTGTATAATCTGTTCCATCAAAACAGATGTCTCCTGGGGAATATCTTTTCCCCTAAGGTCTTGGCGTACCATTCTCGCCCATTCCGTAAGTGTCTGGGAAACTAGACCAATAACAATTACTGGTCTAAATGCTGACCCTATCAGAGAGAAGATGGTGCGGGACTCTGCTTCCATCTTTCGATCCACCGGATCCTTAAAGGACGAAGTGTCCTCCACTGGGATAACCGTGGCTTTATTCAGCCTGGAAATAGGTGGATCCACCACTGGTGGTACCGTCCATTTCTTAATGATGGATTCCTCAAACGGATAGCGTCTAGCAATACGCTTGGAAATAGTAAAGGTACGTTTAGAATGCTCCCATTCTCCTTTAATCTTATTACCGAAACACTTGGGTACAGGAAAAACCTTCACCGTTTTGATGGGCTTATTAGTACCAAAAGGAATCTCTGTTTCAGTTGCCTCTGCCGGTAAAACCTCAAGTTTTAAGGTTTCCTGCACTGCCACAACTAGTGCGTCCACCAATGCTTCTTCCTGAATTATAGCGGGAGAAGAAACGTCCTCCTCACTGTCTGAGGGAGCTTTACCTGAGATAAAAGCCCTTGCAGAGGGACCTGCAACTGCAGTGACCATCTCTGAATCTGAGTCAGAGGTGTCAGATAGTATAGGGGTAGGCGGGGGTCGCTTCCTTGACCCCCGTCCCTGACAGGCCGCCTCCACCCGAGCCACCATAGACTCCAAAATTGCTGTAAATGACTCTACACTCTGTGCACCGGTGGGTCCCGTGGCCCCCTCAAGGGAAACAGGTGGGGGAATATGTGTGGCAGGGTCCATGATAATTCCAGTCACTTCCTGGATAATATAATTCAAAAATAAAAAACTTTTTTTTTTTTTTTCAGACCCCCAGCGCCACAAAAAAGCCCCTTAGTGTTACCTGCTAGGGATCCCTATCGATCGAGAGAGAGAGAGATAGACCCCCAGGCTCACCACTTGATGCTCAGAGTTTAACTGTAACAGGTTACAGCGCTGTCTTGACAAACAGGAAGTCTTTTGGCTGGCTGCCCAGGAAGAAAGGAGGCAGCTCCGCCCCTCTGCACGCCTTCCGGCACCTCCCCTAGCTCCACGAGGTGTTTGGATCACCTCAAACATGGCCGCCCCCATGCTGGAGACACGAGGCTACGCCAAGATGGCGGCTCGTGCGATCCAGCAAAAAAAATGGCGGCGGCCTGTACTGAATAGCGGTGTGCTGCAGGGCACACAACACTCTCTCTGCATGGGGATTTGGCGTGGTTGGCGGGAACCGGCCCTGGCGGACCGCATGGCCGTTCGGGAGGCCTGCTTATAGCTGGAGATCTGATTTAGGAAGGCAGTCTACATGTCCGTGGCTTCTGACTGGTAGGTAGCTTATTCTTATCATAGTAAGATTCCCAGAATGCCACTGATTACAATCTTTTTAACATGTATACAATTAGATTGTTAGCTCCCAAACCAAGCCTCCTGGCTTTTTGCACATAAAATCACACTCAAAGTAGGAGGATCTGTGTCATGTTATAGGATAGAGAGGGACTCTATTTTACCATACAGAGAGGGGCCCGCGTTCACCACAAGACCCGTCAGGGGAAAAGGGGGAACATACTACTCACCATACCGGAACCAGGCGGGCACCAACTCCTGACAGTACCCCTCTCCACCGGGGCGGGAGGGCTGTCGACCGATATGGACGCCGTGACTCATGGTCCTTGGCGTTTCAGCGAGACGTTTAACTCACAGGGTCAGTCCCTTAATGGGACTTTGTCGCGGCCGACCCAGCGCGGAGCTATGGCCTGCACGCGCTCGTAGGCTGAACTGGGGTGACCACCGGATCTCAACATCCAGCCCGTCGCCCAGTTCAGCTTTCTTGCTTGAAGATCTCACAGGAACACTGGAGAAAAAAAGCTGTCTAAAAAATCTTTTAAGAAAAAAATCTTGCCAGGACCGAAGATCCCAGCAAGGTATCTAGGTCCTTACTCCTAACTAGACAGAAAATAACTGATTTGTTGAGGCAGAGAGAGAGAGGATATACCCTCTGGGACTGCCCCTAGGGTGTGGCTAGAGCTTTTTAATTTCCTGTCTAGTCCTGCTCCTGTGGAGGCAACATAACCCGAAGGTGCTGTATCACCGAGGACTACGTCTGTCAATGAGCGCTAGAGAAATGTCAATTTTTTCGCACAATTTTCGCTATTTTTTTATTAAGATCGCAAAAAATGAAAAGCGCAGAGGTGATCAAATACCACCAAAAGAAAGCTCTATTTGTAGGGAAAAAAAGGACATAAATTTAGTTTGGGTACAGGGTTGCATGACCGCGCAATTGACAGTTAAAGTCGCGCAGTGTCAAGTTGCAAAAAGTGGCCTGGACGTAAAGCAGGAAAATCCTCCGGTGGTAAAGTGGTTAAGGGGGCAAATCCTTCCGGTCCAGAAGTGGTTAAAACACGCGTGCCATGTGAAGTCCTCGTTCTTTATGTAGGTTTCTTTTTACCATTTTTTCTATGTATACATGGATTACAGCTGCACCTAGCAGAGCTTATGTGACTAAGATGGATTTTATTACAGACAACCTCTGTTTTGTAGTTTTTTTTTATGAACACAGTGGTTCTCCGCCATCCTCTCTTCTTGTCTTGCCCGCAGTGCCTAATATAAACACACATCAGACAGCTTCCTGTTCAGCTCTAATTTCAAAGCCGTCAATGTGGCAGATATGGCTGCTTAGTCTAAAGCTGCAGGTGAAAAGGACAGGTGCCTAAAGCCATCCGTAAGAAGTGCTTTATCGTCTTGGGAGTTGGAAGGCCGTGTTTGAAACCTGCATCCTCCTGCTAAAGATACAACAGCAGATTTCCGCAGACTTCTTAGATTAAAGGACCATGGAAAGCGCTCTTTGCATTTCTACCTGCCATGTAACATAAGTGGAGGGAAGTTTGAGAGAGAACCAGTGCTTCAGCAAAGAAACATATCAGGGCCTACTCAAAGACTTCTGCAATGTGGATTTTAGGTGGAGTTTATATTGTTATCTGTTTGGGGGTTTTTGTAAATTAATTTGTGATGTTCGTTAATAAAAACCTCAGAGAGGGGATCAGGTGAGGACATGTGCCCCAAAGACTCCATGAGTCACCAGGGGGACCCAACAAAAAGTATAAAAACACTGCAAAGGGACAAGCCCCACCTCAATGGCAGCACCACCTTGTCACCAGGCACAAGCACCAAGCGACCCTTAGCAGAGAGGGAGAGGACCCCACCAGTAGGGATGCACCGATCCGATTATAGGATCGGATATCGGCCTTGATACTGGCAAAACAGCCGGATCTGGGATCGGTAAAATTAACAGATCCACAGGCCGATCCGGAGGGGAGGTGGTATTACAGCAAAGTTCAATACTGTTACGATTTGATTACTATTGTATGTTCAAGCAATAAATTATTTTTTTCTTGTGGCTACATTTTATTCTTTTTAATTTAGAGTTTGACTTTGATTACATATGGTTTTAGATTTTGAATGCACAATTGTTATAACAAAACAATAGTACCAGATCGGTATCGACAGATACGCAAAGCCAGGCATCGGTATCGGGACTAGAAAAGCCGGATCGGTGCACCCCTACCCACCAGACTCACAACCCAGCAGAAACAGGCACCTGTAGCCACCAGAATAAGCTGCACTAGACTTGCGGAGATGAGGAAGTAAAAGGATCCAGGAGTAGCACCAGGGGATGAGGAGGGGCTCCCACCGTCGAAATCGCCGCCCACAGGGCTTCACTGTCATGGCCACCGCTATTTTCAATGGCAAACCGAAGCAAAATGGCCCTCCAGACTACACAACCATGCCCGCCATGTATAGAAATACACAGGCTACAACAAAATGGCGGCCCTGCGTGGCACCACGTGGCTTACAGGGACCCAGAAGAGAACCCAGGCTTTAAGGAGAGATCCAGGCAGAACAGAGGGCCCTGGCAGGAGCCCCAACCAGGTACAAACCCCTGCATAGTCGATTGCCCGGTCCCTGGTGGTGCTCCCCCCGGCCCCCAATCGCCAGCTAGCGCCCTGCCCCCACCCCAGAAAGTGGACCAGACCACCCAAACAGCCCCAGCATATGTGGAGGGGGGGTAGAATGGGGGACACTGGAAAGAGGGGGGTTCCAGGCGGAAAGGAGGGGAACCCGGGGGTCCGACCGTCCCAAGGAGGAGCCCACGTCCACCCCAAAACCCTCCAGGGGGAGAGGGGGGAGATCTACTCACCATACCAGGAACCAAGCGGGCACCGGTCCAGACAGAACCCCTCTCCGTTGAAATGGGGGGGCTGTTGGCCAGGAGACCTGGTCGTATCCAACCTCGCGAGGCGTTTAACCCACAGGCCAGCCCCCGTCTAGTTAGGCTATGCCGCGGCCGACCTAGCGCGGAGCTGAGGTTTGCGCACGCTCACTATCCAGACTGGGGTGAAAACTGGATCTAGATTATCCAGCCCGTCGCCCAGTCTGGCAGTTGATTGTAGATCAAATCCAGAAGAAATATTTTCTATCTAAAAAGAAAAAAAAAACTGCTAGGACCAAAGATCCCAGCAGGGAACTAGGTCCTTACTCCTGACTAGGCAGAAAAAAAAAACTAAGTGCCTATAGCAGAGAGAGGGAGGATACCCACTAGGACTGCCCATGGGCATAGCCAGACTTTTTTTCTAGTGTCCCACTCTTGTAGGGGGCAGTATAACCCAATGGTTAAGAATATCAGGAGCTGTGCCCATCAATGAACGAAATAAATATTATATATGTGTTCATTAAAAGAAATTTTGTTTAGTGGTAAAATATTTGTACAGTATTTATCCACACCTCTGCAGATCAACCATCATGTATATTCTTTCTCTGTCTATAAAATATATACAACACAATGTATGCCTCAGTGTCAACTTATAACAGGAAGGCTGTACATAATCTCAACGCGTTTCTCAAAGTGTCACTGGCCGCCCATGGAGGAGACCACAATCCTTTAGACATTAATATCTGGACAGACAGCAGGAAAAAAATGTGCAGAGGCCTCACTTAATAGGACATTGAAAAATGTGAATTCGGGGATCTATATGATTTCACTAAAATAAACAGCTTTAACACAGAAAGGTACTTCGCAAAGAGTGCCTGGGTTTTGGTTTCTGCTCAATTCACTTTAGATAACTCAGAGTCACTGGCCCTCAGAAATTACTATTTCCATTCTGGTACTCCACTTGAAACCAAGAGCTTCAGCTGCCATTAACGGCAGATTTTTGTGCATAATCAAGAGGGTATCACTGAGCCAACCCCCACCCAATCAAGTGAGCCAAGGGGTACTGAAAATATTAGTTTTCAGCAGACACTCCCTCAAGCCAGATATTCTAAATACATCAACATTTCCAAATGAGCATGTTTTACAGTCTGACAAGCAACATATAGCACAAAATGAAACCACGGTTAGATAGAGCATTAACATGATATCAATCAGATGCATTCATCATCTATATGTGATATGGTCAATCTGTCTTCTAGACATTATAGCATAGGCATGGGTGGTTAAAATGGTTATCTTAACAAATGTGGGTATACACTAGTTATGAATGTAGTGTTCTCATATCAAAACGTATGGAATATGAATACATTTTGGTTTTGGTAGTTAAAGAAAATGCCAGATACAATGAGGGAAATTTATCAAAACTTGAGCAGTCAGAATTTGGAGCAGCTGTTTAATGGAGGGATGATATGCAGGGGAGTGTTTTAGTGGAGGGATGATATGTGGAGGAATATTTAGTGGAGGGATGATATGTGGAGGAGTGTTTTAGTGGAGGGATGATATGTGGAGGAGTGTTTTAGTGGAGGGATGATATGTGGAGGAATATTTAGTGGAGGGATGATATGCGGAGGAGTGTTTTAGTGGAGGGATGATATGAGGATGAGTGTTTTAGTAGAGGGATGATATGTGGAGGAGTGTTTTAGTAGAGGGATGAAATGCGGGGGAGTGTTTTAGTGGAGGGATGATATGTGGAGGAGTGTTTTAGTGGAGGGATGATATGCGGAGGAGTGTTTTAGTAGAGGGATGATATGTGGAGGAGTGTTTTAGTAGAGGGATGAAATGCGGGGGAGTGTTTTAGTGGAGGGATGATATGTGGAGGAGTGTTTTAGTGGAGGGATGATATGTGGAGGAGTGTTTTAGTGGAGGGATGATATGTGGAGGAGTGCTTTAGTAGAGGGATGATATGTGGAGGAGTGTTTTAGTGGAGGGATGATATGTGGAGGAATGTTTTAGTGGAGGGATGATATGTGGAGGAGTGTTTTAGTAGAGGGATGATATGTGGAGGAGTGTTTTAGTAGAGGGATGATATGCGGGGGAGTGTTTTAGTGGAGGGATGATATGTGGAGGAATGTTTTAGTGGAGGGATGATATGCGGAGGAGTGTTTTAGTGGAGGGATGATATGTGGAGGAGTGTTTTAGTAGAGGGATGATATGTGGAGGAGTGTTTTAGTAGAGGGATGATATGTGGAGGAGTGTTTTAGTGGAGGGATGATATGTGGAGGAATGTTTTAGTGGAGGGATGATATGTGGAGGAGTGCTTTAGTAGAGGGATGATATGTGGAGGAGTGTTTTAGTGGAGGGATGATATGTGGAGGAATGTTTTAGTGGAGGGATGATATGTGGAGGAGTGTTTTAGTAGAGGGATGATATGCGGGGGAGTGTTTTAGTGGAGGGATGATATGTGGAGGAGTGTTTTAGTGGAGGGATGATATGTGGAGGAGTGCTTTAGTAGAGGGATGATATGTGGAGGAGTGTTTTAGTGGAGGGATGATATGTGGAGGAATGTTTTAGTGGAGGGATGATATGTGGAGGAGTGTTTTAGTAGAGGGATGATATGCGGGGGAGTGTTTTAGTGGAGGGATGATATGTGGAGGAGTGTTTTAGTGGAGGGATGATATGTGGAGGAATGTTTTAGTGGAGGGATGATATGTGGAGGAGTGTTTTAGTGGAGGGATGATATGTGGAGGAGTGTTTTAGTAGAGGGATGATATGTGGAGGAGTGTTTTAGTAGAGGGATGATATGTGGAGGAGTGTTTTAGTGGAGGGATGATATGTGGAGGAATGTTTTAGTGGAGGGATGATATGTGGAGGAGTGTTTTAGTAGAGGGATGATATGCGGGGGAGTGTTTTAGTGGAGGGATGATATGTGGAGGAGTGTTTTAGTAGAGGGATGATATGCGGGGGAGTGTTTTAGTGGAGGGATGATATGCGGGGGAGTGTTTTAGTGGAGGGATGATATGTGGAGGAATGTTTTAGTGGAGGGATGATATGTGGAGGAGTGTTTTAGTAGAGGGATGATATGCGGGGGAGTGTTTTAGTGGAGGGATGATATGCGGAGGAGTGTTTTAGTGGAGGGATGATATGTGGAGGAGTGCTTTAGTAGAGGGATGATATGTGGAGGAGTGTTTTAGTAGAGGGATGATATGTGGAGGAGTGTTTTAGTAGAGGGATGATATGCGGGGGAGTGTTTTAGTAGAGGGATGATATGTGGAGGAGTGCTTTAGTGGAGGGATGATATGCGGGGGAGTGTTTTAGTGGAGGGATGATATGCGGGGGAGTGCTTTAGTGGAGGGATGATATGCGGGGGAGTGTTTTAGTGGAGGGATGATATGTGGAGGAGTGTTTTAGTGGAGGGATGATATGTGGAGGAGTGCTTTAGTAGAGGGATGATATGTGGAGGAGTGTTTTAGTAGAGGGATGATATGTGGAGGAGTGTTTTAGTGGAGGGATGATATGTGGAGGAATGTTTTAGTGGAGGGATGATATGTGGAGGAGTGTTTTAGTAGAGGGATGATATGTGGAGGAGTGCTTTAGTGGAGGGATGATATGCGGAGGAGTGTTTTAGTGGAGGGATGATATGTGGAGGAGTGTTTTAGTAGAGGGATGATATGTGGAGGAGTGTTTTAGTAGAGGGATGATATGTGGAGGAGTGTTTTAGTAGAGGGATGATATGTGGAGGAGTGCTTTAGTGGAGGGATGATATGCAGGGGAGTGTTTTAGTGGAGGGATGATATGCGGGGGAGTGCTTTAGTGGAGGGATGATATGCGGGGGAGTGTTTTAGTAGAGGGATGATATGTGGAGGAGTGCTTTAGTGGAGGGATGATATGCAGGGGAGTGTTTTAGTGGAGGGATGATATGCGGGGGAGTGCTTTAGTGGAGGGATGATATGCGGGGGAGTGTTTTAGTGGAGGGATGATATGTGGAGGAGTGCTTTAGTGGAGAATTGATATGCGGGGGAGTGTTTTAGTGGAGGATATTTTAGTGCAGGGATGATATGTGGAGGAGTGCTTTAGTGGAGGGATGATATGTGGAGGAGTGTTTTAGTGGAGGGATGATACGAAACGTGTCTCACAACTCTGCTCGTACCCACACATGAAATCTAAATCAAAATGTTTGTCAATGACTTGCAAATTTTGGAGAACTATCTTATAACTAAGACATGAGGGTGCTTATGCAAGCTACTTCTATAATTTGAACTCAACCGGCATAGTGTTTCTTCGTATATGGCAATATTATCCACATCCTTATTGACCACTTCTGAAGGGGCTCAGGTGTGGGACAGCAATAAAAGGCTTCCCACTTTCTTTAAATAAAATTTAAACCAAGAAGCTTCCTCCTTACAGGCTCATAGCCCCCCCGCTCTAACTCTCCAATCAATCATAACCCAATTGCAACCAGCTTGTGGCTTTGGCTGAAAGTAGGACATTGTATTGATGATGGAGGATGGAGAATGGCTCTTCTATTGGACAGAGGTATCATGGGAGGACAAATGTGACTCCATATCTCTGAGACTTTAGGCTGCACAGACCTTTTAGTTACTTTCTGCAATAATTTAAAGAAACAACTATTGTATTCGGATATCTATATGTAATCAATACCGGAAATTATAGTATTCACTATAAATACTTGTGTTTTTAAATTTCCTAAGCCTTTATGTACGTCTCTCTACCAAGCTGTTCAGCAAAAGTGACAGTTGAAGGGGTTGGAACAAACCATAAAGCACATTTGGTGGGTGATAAAATGGTCATCTTTTATTCAAATAGTTAAAATCTTTATTTACAAAAACAAAAAAACAACTGTTCACTTAGTCCCGGTTCACACTACCGCGACTTGTCAGCCTGACAAGTCGCGGTCCATTCTGTGCTACGGGAACCGTTCTAATAGGAGCGACTCAAGTCGCTCCGACTTAGAAAATAGTTCCTGTACTACTTCGGGGCGACGTCGGAGCGACTTGCATTGACTTCCATTATGTGAAGTCCGTGCAAGTCGCGCCGAAGTCGCGGTGCACGCGACTTCACAGGTCGCCCCCGAAGTCGGATCGCCATAGTGTGAACCGACACTTAGCAGTTTTGTGTTCGATGGATCTGAGCATTTATTTGTTAGTTCCTTACTTAAACTTGATCAAAAACTATCCCGTTCACAGGGTGACAACGCTGCAGTGTTTCCAGTACAGAAAGGACAGTGTTGTCACCCTGTAAACAAAGAAAAAGTACAAAAATCTACAGATCTACCCACAGGTAGGAGGGTAATAATAAAACTATGTTATGAGAAAAGGGCGAGGGGGGGGGGGTACTACTGCTGTTTAGGCCAATGACAGAGTGCAGCATATATTTCATTTTTTTTGCCAATAGTTCTACTTTAATTAGCATTTGCAGTTAAACTTTTTTCCATTGTTTTTCTCACAATTTGTTTAACCAAGAAGCTGGATACCGTTCAAGCCAATGATCAACATTGCACAGTCATCTGACTTTTCAGACTGTCTGTGTTACTTACTAAAGAGTACCTCTTGTCGATTGGCAACTTGAAGTAGAACTACTGGCAAAACTTTTTTTCCCCATTTTGGATAGAGCGAGGGAGGGTAAAACCCCTACCAGATTTTTTTTTTTCCGCCCTTCACTTCCTGTCCCATAGCCAAGCAGGAAGTGGGAGAAAATCCCTGCAAAATAAGGGAATTAATTGGGGACCCCCAGGTCACATTCTGTTTACTGTACTATTCAGTAATAGTGTCCCCATTGGAAGATTTCCCCTCTATTACTTTTCTGGGGACAACCCAACGTTTGGGATTCTATTTTACTTGCACTTTCAATGCTAATGGTAAACAGGATAAATAGAGAAGATGAACCTCCCTAATGGGGGCACAGACCGCATTAAAAACTGGCATGCATTCTAATCCCTTTCCATCCCATCCAAAACTAAAAGAAAAAGTTTTGCCTTTAGTTATATTTTAACTTTGCATGTATTTATTTACATTTAAAATTCCTTAGCGCCAGTTCACACCAGAATTGCATAGGAACAAGCTCCAGATTCCTGTGTGATTCAGTGCGATGAAATTTTCAGCCAATTGATTTGAGTGGGTTGAAGTTGCACTGGTTCGCACCAAAAGTAGTGCACATGCAATACTTTTATTTATTTAACACACTGCAGTAACCAGATACATGGTACTGCGATTCGATGCAGGCAAAAACGCACTGCACTTTCAATTTGCATTTGGGGTGTCGTTAGCATTACAATGACACCTGCAGCAGATCGCACACCCAGTGTGTTTTGAACTCAGTGCGGGTAAGGTGTACAGATGTGGGTTTCCCGCATCCCATTCTAAACAGAATGTGTATACAATCTTTTTTTTTTGCCACCTAACTTCCATTTGTCAGCACACCCCAAGGACAGATCCAAGTGCACCAAAAAGTTTGCACTTTGTTTTTTGTTGCCAAAAATATTTTGAGAATTTTTTTTTTTTTTTTATTTCTCTCCAGTGGTTTTATTCCTGGACACGATGGCACAATGCTTAATTCTGTTCAGAAATGTAAAAAGAGTTTCACCATCACCCCCCTTACTTTGGTGTGAAATTCTTTAGACCTCATCCCAAAGCTAAATGAGAATTCCGCAATAATGCTCCTGTGTTTCAATCACTACCTGACCACTACTTGCTTACACTAAAGCAGCCCATAGAGCAGTGATGGCAAACCTTGGCACCCCAGATGTTTTGGAACTACATTTCCCATGATGCTCAACTAAACTGCAGAGTGCATAAAGCATCATGGGAAACATAGTTCCAAAACATCTGGGGTGCCATGGTTCGCCATTACTGCCATAGAGTATGTGATTTTTTCCTCCCGAAAGAAAATCACTCGATTCCCCCAACAACACAGTCAGTGTTGATGGGGGACTCACTTCTGTAGAGCTATTGTGTTCTGCCATCGGGGAGCCTTCGCTGCGGGCAAAACACGATTACGGCTAGCGGCTACAGCCACCGGCAGTAATTGTGTATAAAAAAAATTGAATAGGCTGATTATACCCAAGACATCCATCACTAACAGCAGGTAACAGCCCCAGCTACTTTAAAGAGGAAGTAAAGTCTTCCTTTTTTTTCTTCCCTGCAAAGTAAATGCATCGCATACTAGAACATTATGTGACACTTCCCTGCAAACGAAGCCCACGTTGTCCCCATCCATCTTCGGCCATCTTCCTTTCAGGTCTGTGGACTCCGGCTGTATTACTGGCTGGAGCCGCGTGACGTCACTCCTGCACATGTGCTTGGGAGCCACTGCTCACGGCACAGGGCTCTGAAGGAACAGCACGGGCGGCCGTTTCTTCAGAGCGCAGGCGCCAATGACGTCATCGGTTGTATGCAATGTAAATATCTCCTAAACGGTGCAAGTTTAGGAGATATTAACCAGTACCTACAGGTAAGCCTTATTATAGGTCTACTTATAGGTACAAGTTATAAAGGTGGGTTTACAACCTCTTTAAGCATGTCATTGTTTTGTACAGGCTTCCCAGGTGCAGCTGTTCGCATGTAATCCCAGCCACAAGAATCTGCCTTATGCTCCTAATCACCCATGTGAATGTACCCTGAAAGTTTACAAATGGCTTGTGTATTAAGAAAAAATGTTGGTATGATTTTATATATATATATATATATAAATGGATTTTTGTAAAATCTTACCGTAAAATCCTTTTCTCTTAGCTCATCGACAGACGTAGTCCTCGGTGATACACCACCTTCGGGTTATGTTACCTCCGCAGGAGCAGGACTAGACAGGAAATTAAAAAGCTCTGGCCACACCCTAGGGGCAGTCCCAGAGGGTATATCCTCTCTCTCTCTGCCTCAGCAAATCAGTTATGTGAAAAAGCAGTGCTTAGAGAATTTAACCCAACCCAACTCCAAAACAGAGGGGCGGGGACTACGTCTGTCGATGAGCTAAGAGAAAAGGATTTTACGGTAAGATTTTACAAAAATCCATTTTTCTCTAGCGCTCATCGACAGACGTAGTCCTCGGTGATACACCACCTTCGGGACGTCCCAGAGCAGTATCACAACTGAGGGGTGGGAAAATGAAAATCAAATCCCAATCTAGAAGGCCCAACCGGTGCCAACTAGAAGTTTACAATGCTCATCCTTAATGATGAGACTCAACAAAAAAAGGGAAAACAAATTTTTTTTTTTTTTTTCAAACAGAAAAAAACCCTCGAGGTAGACCACCGGTCTCCTCAAATTGCGGCCTGCAAAACCTTGCGGCCAAATGAGGCATCCGCCGATGCCGTCACATCAATTTTATAGAATTTTGTAAAGGTATGTAACGACGACCAGGTGGCCGCCTTACATACCTGGACCACTGACGCCTGATGGCGAAAGGCCCAGGAAGTACTGAGCGCTCGAGTGGAGTGCGCCCTAACAGGGAACGGAGGACTCTGACCCTTAATAGAATAAGCCTGTACCACCGTTTGTCTAATCCATTTGGCAATGGTCGCGGCAGATGCAGGCAAACCCTTTCTGGGGCCATCCGTGATCACAAAAAGTGAATCCGTCTTACGGAATGATTCCGTAGCTTTCAGGTATACCCTGATTGCCCGAACCACATCTAAGGAATGCAACGCATGTTCCCGATGATGCTTGGGCTGAGGACACAAGGAAGGTAGTACAATATCTTCATTCAGATGAAAATCTGAAACCACCTTGGGAAGAAAAGATGGCTTAGGATGAAGTACTACCTTATCCCTATGAATCACTAGGTATGGTGACTGGCATGATAATGCAGCCAGTTCTGACACCCTGCGAGCAGAAGTAATAGCCACCAAGAAGGCCACCTTCTGGGATAAAGTAAGCAAGGGAATCTCCCTGATGTTTTCAAAGGGAGGTTTCTGTAGAACCGACAAAACCAAATTAAGATCCCAGGGCGGTAAGGGCGCGCGGACTGGAGGAGCCAGGTGCCGCACCCCCTGGATGAAATTCCGCACCAAGGATTTGGTAGCTAAAGGCTTCTGAAAGAAGATTGCTAATGCTGAAACTTGACCCTTGATGGTGCTCAAGGCTAGCTTCTGCTCAACCCCTTGTTGCAAAAAGGCCAATATTCGAGACACCGAATAGGTACGTGGAGGAAATCCTAAAGATTCGCACAACGCAATATAAGTCTTCCATGTGTGATAATAGACTTTGCTGGAAGTCGCTTTCCTTGCTTTAATAAGGGTAGGAATGACTGAAGTAGACAAACCTCTGTCCTTCAGTACTTGGGTCTCAATGGCCAGGCCATTAAAACCAGCGACTGTAAAGCACGAAGGTAAATTGGTCCTTGAGACCACAGACACTCCCTGAGACGAAGTTCCCACGGAACGTCTGCGACTAACATGTCCAAGTCGGCCAGGCCGGCTTGAGGAGGCCAGCCTAGAATTTCTAGGACCACTGGCGCTGATTGGATCTGAACCAGGCGTCCCTAGAGCTATCTGGCCCCGACCATCCGAGAAAGTCTGGTCGTTTTCTGTTCCCACACATTTATCAGATACCTGATAGTTATCAGGAAAGGTGATCTTTTCTGGTTGAACCTCAGGGACCGAAGTCACCCGACTAGAGGCTACTTGGCCTATCTGGTCAACCAGATCCGATTCCTGTGAGGTATCGGGACTAATCTTAGGAAAAGGTAAAGGAAAAGATCTTTTCAGGGAACGGTAACTACCGCTTCCTGTGGTACTTAAATGTTGGAAGGGAAGAATCGCACCGGTAGTAGTGGTTGATGCTCGATCTAATGTCCTGAATACCGGTGAAAACGTCCCCCCACCCTGAAACCGGGTGGGGGCGCACCTTCAGGCTGTGTACTCCTTTGCTTCGGGTTTGGCTGGGTTGGTCCCCTTCTTGAACCCTCCTGGAGGAGTCTTGCCTTTCCCGCTAGTACCAGCCGGGCGCCCTTTATGGGCGGTAAAGAAAGGTCCTCGCTTGTTGCGAGGTCCCTTAGCTTTTGCAGCCTGTGGCAAAAAAGTGCTCTTGCCCCCAGTGGCATCCTTAATGATTTCATCTAGGTTGGCCCCAAATAGACGATTCCCCTGAAAAGGGAGATTGGTCAAGGTCTTTTTGGAACCTAGGTCAGCTGACCAGCATTTTAACCACAGCACACGTCTGAGGATCACTGCTAACTTAGATGCATGCCCTAATAGGGGAGTAGTGTCCAAGGCTGCGTCACAGATAAACCGTAGCCCTTGTATAATCTGTTCCATCAAATCAGATGTCTCCTGGGGAATATCTTTTCCCCTAAGATCTTGGCGTACCATCTTCGCCCATTCCGTAAGTGTCTGGGAAACTAGACCAATAACGATTACTGGTCTAAATGCTGACCCTATCAGAGAAAAGATAGTGCGGGACTCTGCTTCTATCTTT